>NW_020222918.1:266472-449975 GCF_003070985.1 Temnothorax curvispinosus | reverse complement strand
GGGGCATTTTTTATTTAGGAGCTCAGCGCGGAATAACGAGATCGTCTTTCTCCGCGAGAGATGGAAAGAAAATTCCGGGGCGCGCGCGCGCGCGCGCGCGCGGCGACGTGAGACAAAACGAATGGATACGGTAACGAGGGGCAGAAAAAAAAAAATAGTGGGACGCCGTCAGCGGTAATAACAACTGGACGACTTTTCCGCGGCAACGTAGCGTGTATACAGTCTCAGATTTTTCACGGGAATAATCCGAGAAAATCCGCGAGCGCTCCTGAGAAAGAACACTCCTGAGAAATAACCGTGCACCTGTCTCGCGGAATCTGCGCTATATTTTATTACAGGAAGCGACGGACGCCCCGCGACGACAGTGAATATTGGACGAACAGAAAACTGCTTAGAATTAAAATATATTTCAGTGGCCTGACACGATTTAATACAAAATATCTCTTCAAATGGTTATCGATGATTTTTCGTATATATCTTTTTATTTCTTTTTTACCTAATTTTACAATATATTTCATTTAATTTTATAATATCTTTTTTTTTAATATCAATCTCGGAAATGGAAAAATGAAATTGTTATTGCCCGCAGAGACTGTGAATATTCGAATATTGTACGAACAAAAAATTTGGAATTAAAATACATTTCAGTGGCCTGCCGTAATTAATACAAAATATCTCTTCGAACGCTTGTCGACAATTTTTCGTATCTTCTTATTTCTTCTTTATCTAATTTTACAGTATATGTTTTGTTTACTTTTACAACATCTTTTTAATGCCCATCTTGGAAAATGAAATTTTTATTCGATTTAATTTGTCTGTTCGAGAGAAAAGTGGCTATAAAAATCTGCTGAAAGACCTGCGACAACGCACTTGTTACGCAACGCGATGCTAGGAAAAACGACGACACTTTTATTCTTCCTCTTCTTGGCTTACTGACAGATTTTATACCCCGTGAAACGTCCCGCTGCGCAAAATTATGCAGTTGTAACTCGGAATGTAAATGTGCCGCATAAAATTTAGAACACGAGATAGTTTCGTAGAGATTAGCGTTTCATCGGCATTGATTCGCGCGCATTAAGCGGCGATGACAACGTTCGCGCGATTGTAAAACCAGATAATCAAAGTTTATTCAGCCTGCGGGTGATCAAATGACATTAGCGACTCCACAATAACGATTCGACGACCGGAGCTATAGAATTTGGCACGGTTCATTCGCGACGTTATCATTTATTCGCGTTGGACATAACGGTCGTAATCACATAGAATTAATATTAATAACTTTAATAATTCAGACTCCGGAGAGCAGCATAATCGGTGAAAAACATCGGTTATATCTTCATACCCGACATTGTTTCACGTCGCGAGCGCGCACTCGCCAGTGGCAGATGGCACGAATTTGTGTGACATTGAGAAAACAGCCCGGCCCGTCCATCACCCTCTTCGCGACGAGTACAGCTGCGTCTCCCGAGTCCGGAGGGCACGGGCACGGAGCAACGTTACGGACACGGGCGCACGCTGAAAGTAGATAGAATTTACGTGGGAAGATTTGTGGGAGCCCCGGGCTCGCACCGGGGGGGGGGAGGGGGAAGCCCATTTAGATATGTGTCGGCTAAAAGGGTCCGGGAGTGTTTATCTTTATATCTCTTTTATCCCTCGCGCGCTCCACACCCTCGTATAATATTCCTACACCGTACTCCGGCATCGGTTCTCGCGCAAGGTAAATAAATTACGTAGAGTGTGTGTGCCGTACATATATTCTGAATATTTACATCTTGTTCCTCGCTCCTTTGCCGTCTTATTTTTCACGTATCGCCACTCGACTTTCGAGCGTGTATCAAAAGCGTACACAAAGGGCCAGTTATATCCCGAATATTCCGAATATTCTCGCTCGCCACCGTCTCCCTCCCTTTTTCCCTCATACGTCGTCGTATTTTTATAATCCATCTTTCGAGCGTCGTAAAGCAGTCGTGCGAATTATGCAAAGCGCCCTAGCTGTTCTGAATATTTAAATTATTCCATCTCTCTCTATCTCTCTCTCTCTCTCGTTTTTCTTACGCCACGTGTCTTCGCGTACCATCCCAGGCAGCAGCACGCGTATTATCGTATTATCCAAAATCGGGACATATAGCGCTGTCTGAACTCTTTCGATTCCTCGCGGATCGCAGAGATCGCGCGAAGGATCGACCGTTCTGAATATTTATCGCACTTTACATCTTATTTCACGTCCTCTCGCGTCCTCGCGGCGTCCGTTCTCTTCTGGAAACCGGCGCGAAAGTGCCAGTTATCCTGCAGCGTCTTACATCCCGCTTTCTCATTCGTCTCACATCGTATACGATCTTCCGTACCGTCGAGATATAGTGGATTATACGGAGTGTGACGGAGTGCCGAGACACCCTTCGTGTTTGCTCCTCGTTTCGTCATCCCTCGCCCTTCGCCACCCCCTTCTCCCCCCCATCGGGCCATCCATATCGGTCCTCGTGCAGCACATGGCACGCGGCTTCCCGGCGCTCGGGCGCAGACGCGCGGCGGCCGTTGCGCGATCCCAGCACCGTCGTCGAAACCGGCGCGGCGCGACGGCGGCGGCCGTGGAGGAACAACGCTCGTCCTCGCGGCGCACTCGTGCGCCGACCGCGACCGCGAACGCGGCACGTCCGGATCCTCATCTCTATCTCACTCCGGAGTAAACGCGCGAGGCGCGCAGCTTCCGCGCGGCAGGCCGCGCGATCGCGAAAGGTCTCTGTGCCCCGCGGGTGTGCCCCAGCAGGTGGTGACCAGGATCGCGTATTTCGCGGCTGAAACAATCACACGCAGAACTCGATCGAGCTCGATATACCTGTTAGACGCGGGAAATGTTTTTGGTGTTGTAATCGTGTCCGACACGGCCGAAGCTGAAAGTCGCTCGATGCTGGTGGAGACGTATTGGTATTCTGTCGAGAATATTGATGTCTTTTAGTAGGCGAATAAGTTTTTGATGGAGCGCGACTGCTTGATTCTCATTTCTGTTTCGGTTCGTTCTTGTTCTCATCTTCATCGTCACGTCGATTATTTTATTATTTTTGACACTTTGTATTTGAATTGATACGCGAAGTTAAATTTCTAACAATGTTGCTCGTTTATTGGTATTTTATTATTTACAGTATTTGATACACGCGAGCGTGATTATTCATTTACTTTACATTATTTTTTAGTTAGCGTTGATCGCTTTAAATTTTTTTTTTTTTTTTTAATATATATATATACGTTGTGAATATCATCGGTAAAGTTATGTAATTCTATACATATTGTTCTATAGATAATTGAAAGGCGAGAGTTTCTGTGCAGTTTCACCCTGCATAGATTTTAATTGCGCGAGTTGCATGGTTGTTGCACCAAACGGCACTATAATGTATTTAGAAAATCACGACTTCGCCGCACGTGTCACGTTAGTGGAATGTCCAATAGTTCGATTATTGTTTCACCTAGAAGCGCCGTCGGTGTTACATGTTATACGTGGAAATATTTATTAATAATATAACTGGAGCACATTGTCGATTATTTCCCTCTCCCTTTAATTGTGGACTCTCCAATAAATTGGGAAACGAGGTTGGTTGCGTGTTAAAAAATTTAGCGGGGATTTAAAGTCGGCCCTTTTAATTCTTGATAGCTAATATTCGATATCTTTATATTTCTAGTTAGAGTTTGAGTTTGGACGAGAAGTATAACCATCCCCCCGACTCTGAAGCTTTAATTCCTTCCGGAAGACTTAATCTCTCGTAATCTTAGATGACCTCGTAATTAAAGCCTCTATAAGTCGCCGCAGAAAAGTCAACTCTCGGGAGCTCTTGATCAAGAAATCGTTACAGTCCATATTTGTGTAAAGATATATAGTGGTACAAATATAGAACCGGCATACACTCAATGTATATTTGTCCTGCATGTTTGCTTCCACGACGCTGCGCTTAACATCGAAATGCAGAATAGACTACTATCAAGGAATGAAATCGCTATTACACGACGTTATGTACTACGCGCGAAACGCGAATCCGTTTGTCGTATACGAGATTTCTATTAACAAGATTTATTCGCAGTCCAACCGGAAGAGATTAAATCGCGCAGTATACGAAAACTTAATTTTCTCGACGTAGTACATTTTCCGAGCGGCCAGTATTGCAATTAATTATGATAATTACAAATTCTCAGAGAATTGTGCATATTTCAAAGTTAATTTGCAACTCTTGTTATTTAAATTACTTATACTCTCTTTGATGAGATACACATTTTTTACTTATTAACATTACGGAAGTATAATTTATGAAACGCGTTTTATTCGCAATCCCGTGGAGTTCGGTGAAATGGCAGAGGTAGATTATCGCTGCGATATACGTTTTTGTCGACGAATTTTGTCGATTTCAAAATAGTCGAAATACTAAAAGAAAAAAGAAGAGAGAGAGAAAGAACGCGTAACGGGACGCTTTGAAAAATCTCATCTGACGAATGGACTTTCAAACGTTTGTTTGCAGCGCAACTACAACTCGGTGACTCGACTCCGCCTCGGAGTACGGGCGCATTGTAATTGAGGGAAGGCACCCCGAACGGGGTGCGCGCTCTTGTTTGCAAGTTATAAACGCTCCTTCCTAACTTCGGTCTCACAGATTTCGATGTTTACGGTCGCGTAAGTTCCATAAAGGACGAGAGAGCATATTCTCCCGATCCGCGTCTCCCGTTTGTGCGCTATATTCGTAAAATATCGCTTCCAACAATACGAAACGACCTCAAAAGGTGCCTGAAAGCGTACAAACGATACCTGAAAATTAGAACGTTCCTTGGACGTTTTCCATGTCTGATTATAAGGACCAGGATATCAAAGAAAGCCCTCTCGCTCGTAGAATCTCGACATCGCGTTATCACGGAACAATTATCAAAAGCCAGGATGACGCATGTATAGCATATTCATTTTATTTGCATAATGCGTAATTCTCTCATTGTAATATTATATATTCATTGTAATTCGTAATGTACCTATATATTATCTGAGCTATGATATTGAAGGGGATCCAAAATGAACCTGATGTTTATTGTTTCTCTCTCAATGTTCTTGATATAATTGTTATAAATTTTTATCTAAACTGCACTCTTCAAATGACCCTTTTTTTTCCTACCACAACATATGTATATGTATTAGAAAAAAGAATTTTTTTATTTTAGACATTAAAACAGAATTCTAGGTATCCACATTCTTTGATCTAAAATTTAATATCTCTTCTAAAGTTGAAAACAATTTCTGTTAGAATTTGGGATAAAGTTTTATTTATAACTGTGTGCCGTGGAATGCAAAAACGTTTTAAAAAATCAGTTATACGCACATGTGCATATATAAAATATTTTAAGTGCGCACACATACATATGAAAATGTACGGTGTGTAAAAATATAAATAGCATTCTGTTCTGAAATCTGACACGAATTATATAATCGCATAAAGTTTTGCGATCATATAATTATGTTACTTAATACGTATATTACTTTTGTATTTTAATGTATATAGACATATCCTGAATATATATATAAAATTCATAAACATGTTGCACAGCACGCAAAATACGAGATTGATCGAGCCTTGCAGAATATGCAATAAAGATCCATTATAGGTATCACGTATCATTTGTAGATCTCAATTTACAGTTTTAATGACGAAGTTGCCTGAAACGATAATGCAAGGAGATGCAAGGAAATTCTTCTGCGTATAATTTCGGAAAATAGCGCATCTCTCTTTCCCGCGCGAGCTCTCCCCGAGCTCATGCCTGTTCATCGAAACGCGCTGTTTAACGCACAATGCGTCGTGTAATTGAATTCGGCAGAGCGGCTGCTCTCGTTCCCGTCGTCAGACGACAAGTTTGTCGAATCCACGCGAACGTGCAAATCGGATTTGACGTCGGTTGGCGCAAAGTAATTCGCGAAACTTTATTAAGGCGTTCGCGTTCGTTCCAGCGGTATCGAATAAGCGAATTTTCCGCCTCGCGGATCCTTCCGCTACCATATGCAATGGGTGTACGCGGTATAAACGGTGCGCGCTTTTATATCGGCGCTTTTATTCACACAAAGTTCGGACCCCCAGCTTTGGGGATGCCGTGAGCAACCAGATCGGAAGTCGTTCGAATGGAGATCAAAGACCACGCTACGCGCGTTTTACTTTAATAAATATTCTATTTTTGACGGGGCAATCCGTCGTGAGAGCCGGCCGTGATATACATTGTTCGTCAAAATGTACACTCTCAAATTAAAAAAAACTTTTTTTGACGTTTACACAAAAATTGTTATTCAACCTTTATTGAGTTTTCCACTGCGTGGTTATTGGTATATTAAAAGGTCGCGACGGTATAGCGAAGCTTACTCGCGCAGAGCTTACTTGCAAATTGGTAAATTGGCAAATTAAACTAGATGGAGAAACTATGGTAAACTCTTGACATTTCGGAGCTTATTTAATTAATTAATAATAATTCAATGATAATCGCGAGAGCTTTGAATAATGATGCTAAATGACGTTCTCGAAATTTAAAGTCACTTCCATCTCTCTATATTACTCGACATTCCACTGGGAGATAATTAACATTAATACGGTTATGGGTTATTTTTTTTTTACTCATCCTAATATTGCCGTGTTTCAAGAAGCTTTCTTTCCCTGCATTTGACGTTATGTCGAGCATCGCGATGTTTTGTTAGAACACACGCAACCACACGTTCCCCTCTATTGATAAAACGTGATGGTAAAGCAAGCATGATGGATGAATAGGTTGATGTATGCCTCGACAAATGTGTATTCCGAACTAACATCGCGAGCGTCGAGATCGAATGAAAATGTCGAGATATGTACACGAGGAAGATTCATTCGCTCTAACGTTTATTCGACAACCTCGATGTTGCTCGACGATAAGAAAACTCCGTCATGGACGAAGTTTGCCTATCTGTAATGGAAAGTTTTCTTCGGTTTGTTTTTGTTCGGGGGGAAAAAAACTTTCTATACGCGACCTTTCGCGGGCGCTCTAAATGTTAATGCGTTTCGTTCCCTCGAAATAAAAAGAGAAAGGAGAAATCCCCTGGTCGCAAGTTTGAAACACCGCTCTACACCATCGCGAGCGCTAAACGATAATAATTTTATAGCCGTCACATACTTTATTTTTACTCCACTTTTCCACAGTCCGGAGTACCTTCCCGCGGTTGAAATATACAGCCCAATTACGGATGGCGACATTATGAATACAAATGCTGGCGTAAATCGTGTTTCAGCGCTACAGTGCTTCGAAACCGAGACACCAAGAAGCAATTTAGATCCGTTACGCCGCTAATATGCCGCATCGTTTCCCATATCGATCACGTCGGGATTATACCCGTTTGTTTATCTGGCGTATGATCGTCGGCGAGTAGAAGGAAAATTAAATAAGGGCAAGTACGAGCGCGCGACGGTGTTATGATCTCGAAAAGCTATTACTGTTCCGCGTCGCGTCGTGGCTTGTTCATCTAACGACGGATTGTGCGGTAAGGATGTTACTTCGCAAGACGTAGCGCACGTGAGTGACCCTGCATGCTCCGAGTAATGCGAAATGCGCTGACACCGTAGGTTCAACGTCGTACACGACACCTCGAGGAACGACATGTGTGTAGTGACGCGAGATGCATCACGTTCCCCGTATCCGATGTGTCTCTCCGATATAAATTTAATATCGTCGCTAAATTCAATATCTTCGCGTACCTCCCCCCTACGACAGCCCTAATAAGCTCGATTCACAACTTCGGTGGAAATAACATTTTTCTTCGTAGTGATCATTCACAGATAACCGTGTTTGACTCTCATAGCTCAACTATTCCTTTTTACTCTTTTCTATCATAGTTATTATAAAAAAATATATATATAAATTATATAATAATTATTATTATTACATGCAATTATAGTTATTTTAAGCTACTTGCCGCCGTAATCGTTTCATTTTTTCCGAATAATCGTATCATTCTTGTCGAACGACATAAAAGCTCCTTCCGAAGATCCCTCATTCTTTCATCGACCCAATTGATTTTATAGGCTCGTTCTGCGTCCCGTTCGCACGGTCAATCGCGCTGCGACCAGTTGAAATAATCGCGTGTCGAAGGGTAATGAAGCGCGTTTCGACCAGACCGTGGATGTAATTAGGTCAAAGATGAAGATTCACAATGGGGGCATGTGTACAACGTCGAGTATACGTGTGCGTAATATGTCTAATGCACGGATCTCCATTCGAGCTGCAATTTCGGGTGGCAGCTATACGTCAGCGTGTTTGCCGTGCCCGTACCAACTAATCAACGTTGTTAATTGGCACCGATGCCGCGCGGTCCCGTCCGCAGGGTGGTGATGGTGCGCGGGTGAATCGCGCACAGATATCCGCCGATTAATACAATGTGACGAGAGGGAGGGGCCCGTTGTCTCGTTGATGGAGAGAAACGAGCGATTGTTCGTGTTCGATCGAGACTACCACGAGGATGCTCCAGAATTCATTCATGCGAAAGAGCCCTCCATTGTCATTCGACGGGGATAGTTTTAGCATTTTGAAAACCAGGCCGTATATCCTTTTTTTTTTCGCTCTCACATTTTTCTTTGTTTGCATGTAAATACGCGTACTCTCCTGCGTTTATTTTCAATGTTGAACGCATGAAAAGTTTTCTATCGTTAACATCCCGATCTTTAACGTGGACGAGAAAATCATTATTATATTATTCTTCTCGTATTATTACGTTTAACTCTTTACGGTCCAAATTATTTCTCGCAAATGAGCGAAGATTAAACATTAGTCGGCTGATCCAACATGAATCAAAAAATTGTTATTACTTGGGGGAATTTATGCAAATCCCAAAAATATAATTTATTATGCTGATTATCGCGAGTATGTCTTATTCGAAAAAAATAACAAAACCGCAAAGGGTTCAACACGCATATTTTGATAATAAAGTTCTAATCTGGCGCGCGGCTTCTCTCGGTATACTTAATATTGATCATATATATAAATGTTTGTGGAAACTACAATCGGATTTTTAATTAGGCCGTCCAATTCGTCTCCCCAATCAATCCGGGGTGAGCTCGCTAATTTGACGACATCTCCGTATCATTCATCGTGTCACGACACAGTTGTCGCTCGTCGCGCTCTGTTACCTCGCTCGAAAGCAATTAAAGTGACGAGGAGTAATTATGAGGGATACATATCCGTTACAGCGGGACCAGCCGCCGCGCCGCCGTCGTCGTTCACGTCGCAAGTAAGATCCGATGCGCCGCGAGCAAGTGCCCCGCATTGTCGTCGGAGGGATCATCGACGGTTACCTGGGGCAATTATCCCGCGCATTAGCGCGATCCGTTAATTAAGCCGCTCGAATCAGCAGCGGCGAGCCGCTGCTAATTAACGCCGGCGTTGCCCCCCTGCTCCCCTCCCCTCTTCGCCGACCGAGGGACATCGCCTCGATCAACCGACCGACGGATTTAACGAGAGAGCCATTTGGCGCACGTGTGACGGCCGGTTTTTTTTCACCCTGTTCGTCTCTCACGGTCGTGGAAGATGGTGCGCGTCGTCCGATGAAGGTGGGGCCGCGCGACGAGGCGTCGCGGCGCCGTGACAATGCGGAAATATGAGACTTCCCACGCCGACCGGATCTCACCGTCGTCTTCGTCGGCAGTGCGCTCGCACCGATGCGACTTACAACGGTCGCCGACGCGTTATACGTCCGACGTCCATTGAGGAAAAATGGGTGCCAATCAGTCGACCCGGAGCGCGCCCACCCCCGGAGAAGAAGGTAATACTCCGTCTATATATGGCTCGCGAAGCGAAGACGGCGCGAATCTTTTATGAGCCTCGCGGGCACGTTACGCGGAAATGCTGACAATGAGCATATAGGCTCTCGGTTGCACACACGCGCACACGCGTATACCTAATGCGGTCGATTCTGATATTTTATGAACGGAAACAATGGGCGCGACTCTCCGCTTCAAGCACGAAAAGGGGTGTTTGGCCTTCTAGTCTAGTCGCTATATAATTATCTTACACAGCATGAAAAATGCCTATTTTTTAATTATATTTTTCTATATATTTTGTTGCAAAGGCGAGTGTATAAAGTAACGTTAACAGTCGCTTTCAAGCAACGAAGAAAAAAAGTTATTCCTTTATTACGATCTAATTGAGCTCGTTATAGCGTTTACCTAAATTTAACTGGCGGAGGAGTCAGCATCGACGCTAAAGATAGCAGCTGATCAAAGCTGGAAAAGCTATTGACCAGAAGCTGAATCAATCATTACACAACAAAGACAAAAAAAAAGACAGTAATGAAGTAAATTACCTTGTATCCAGATCTTGATCTCGATTGAAGGAAATTTTCTCTTATAGCGAGAATTATAAGATTATATCCTTGAGATATATTTACTACCGAGACGTTATGAAATAGGTATGTAGAATATATTAGTGGAGATGCCGCGCCACGTTATATCGCCTCGCTTGGTATCTACGTGTAATTCGCATAACTCGAATTCTTGCTCGAACGGATACGCATCGATAACATGCACCGTTTCACGGAGGATCAGCTTCTTCTATCACGTTTATGCCTCGCTGGGGCTATAACTTTCGCGATATCTCGCGAGAGATGCGCGATACGGCGCGACGTTGCGTGGAAATCTTCGCTTTTACGACTCGATTACAGAATATCGAGCTGTTGCCGGGGGCTATTAATAAATCTTTTCTGTAGTATATCGCGCGACAGTCCCACGGACGTTTAATTTCACCAGGAAAAATCCAATATTCAATCCCATTGTAATTAAATTCCTGGAAAAAGAGAGGCGTCTTCTTCGCGACTCTGTCTCCGCGCGATTCGCTTTTTAGCTCCCGATGTGACGAATGTTGAAAATGCCGATCTTGTTTTTCGGATTCGTAACTGGCCAACCAGCAACTTTAACGAAGTCTCACATCTATTTTTAATCTATATTTATAATTAAATTTTTAATAATATAGAATTACGAAAAAATTATTTATGTCCGAAGAAATTATGTCTACGCAAAAGGAGACTGCAAAATTACCTCAAAATTGATTAACTTTATCGTATGTCACACTGTTTAAATTTATAGTGTCGAATTATACTCAATTTGAATGAACAATTTTTAACCATTATTCCTGTAGTCGCCACTGCTCCTATTTAATATCGTCGTTAATTAACTAAACCAATGGAGTTAAAATACTGTTTTATGTGAAAATAATAAATTTCGACACACAGTGTAGTTTGGTAGTTAAAAATAGAAAAAAAAGTTATATAAACTCAAGGTATCGGTTTAATTTTCATCCTTTAATATTTAACAATGCACATTATCTCAATTATCGTACCCTTATTACTTCAAAGTTGTTTAAGTTTGCTACGGGCGAGAACATCAGTTCTCACGTAAGTCGAATCTGGGGAGGATCAAGCTCGAGATTCTCAAGTTGCTCCTATGCGCTTCTCCGGTTATGCGGTTTGGCTATTTCGGGAAGACCGGAACTGCGTGTTCGGTGCAATATAAACTACGCAATCTATACATCCGGCGAAATCGATCCCCGCCAGAATCCCTGCCGCGCGGGGGATCTAGTTTATATCGACGCTGCAGTTTCCAAATAATTTCACATTTTTCGCGGAAGCGATAGAGCCGGCCAAACGAAACCGCTGCTAAAACCGCGCTTTCCACGCTTGCCAAAGGGGTGGTTTAATTGGCGTATCTACGAGCCGCTGTGCTTAACAAGACACCTTTATGTTTCGCGATAAAGGGTGATTTTCAAATTGCCAATGCCGACGAGAGCCGATTTCGATTAGCATCGAGTTTAACGTATACCTAATTGCAGAAACACGAAAATACCCCGTGCACCATTACGCGATTATCCATCGACTGTTAGGATCGCGCTTCATTAGCGGGAGTCAATGCGCTACTCACTCACCGTTAAATTCGCATCCTCCCTCATTGACTTTCATTTCTGTGTTGCAGTGAATTTCGATCATTTTCAAATCCTACGCGCCATTGGGAAAGGCAGCTTCGGCAAGGTAGGTCACGAGTTGTTTTCCAGCCGGATCCACACAACGGGGTGCCCGCTATATCGTTACAAATCGAGCCCCGAGCGTTCTCGCGGCCTTTATTCGCGAATCGCGAATTCGACGATTTTCAGATTGCGGCTTCCCGCGCCGTTTATCTCGACAGGAATCCTAACGGTCGGTTTAACCCGGCACTACTCTTTTACATGCGCGATAACAGGCGCCCCGTTGTTCTCCGCGGTCTCGCTAATACGTCGAGTCGCGAAGTAATTTACACGTCGCTTCACACCCTCGCGGAAAACGCTTTTGTACGTCAGGAAGGAACTATAGAATTTTTGTCTTCTTGTTAACACACCGTGGCTCTTTTGAGTTCGCGCGTAGTTGCACGTAGTCGCACGTAGTCCATTAACCGCGCGCCGAACGCGTTTATAACGTAAATATATTATTTGAAGAACGACGCACGGACCAACGGGCGCGCATTTATTCGGTACGTAACGTAAAACACGGCGAGCGCGAATTGCATTTATGCCCCTATAAAATGCGTTACGCTCCCGATCGTAAAAAAGTGCGTTCCACGACGCTTTTATATCTATCGGATAAGGTCGCTGCGAAAATTCCGAAACTCGTTCCCTCAATTTTTATGGGGGAGCGAGTACGCTATACGCTTCTCCATAATTCTTGAATAAATATTAGAGTGGGAATTAAATTTATGTATAACGGACGAGGACCACTGTCGTTCGCGGCTTGAAATTGTTTTCGGTTTATTCCAGATTTTGTTTTTACGGAGACACCGCGAAATGTTTTCTCTCAAGTAACACGTGGTAATTAGAGCGATACAAAAATTAGCGTAAAGTAAACATCAACGCTACGGTCTATCGCAAATTGCCCAGGTAAATAAACGAACAAGTTTCAGCTCCTTCCCTTTATTATTATTCTGCAAGGGAAATTACATATTCCGTGAATATTGAATTTGCCGACTCGAGAAAACTCGCAGACAGTCAAACGCGGTTTCCAGCGGTTGGAGCGGAACGGCACGAATTTGCCGGGCGGAATTAAATTTCGATGCAATTTCTGCCACACACAGGTCTGCATCGTGCAAAAACGTGACAGTACCGGCAATATGTACGCCATGAAGTACGTACATAAAAACGAGTGCGCGGAACGGGGCGCCCTGAAGAATGTGGCGAGGGAGGTGGAGATCCTGTCGAAGTTGGAGCATCCCTGCTTGGTGAATTTATGGTTCAGCTTCCAAGGTAAATCGTCTTTCGAGACATCGATCACACCCCCGAGTCATTCTTCCAGATCTCGTGGGAAACGCGTAAAATATACACAGGTGTGCTCCAAGAGGTCCTAGAAAAACTTCTTCACGAATCCTTTATTAGCTTTACCGTGTTTCATCTCTCTCTTTTGTCGCGCCTCGCGATTTGTGAAACGTTGACAGTACGATATTTTCGCCGAGAAAAATTCAACCTTCAACCTTTGATCGAAGAATCAAACAGATTAAGGTTCACACTTTTTCTCTAAAAAACACCAAATTCCAAGAGAGATTCATGTCAAAGCAAGCGTTGTAAAAGACAATTTGTAATATATGTTTGTACAGCTACGAATTTTAATGAATGCTAAAAATTGTAATATTCCATTGTGAATTAAATGTATAACAATCGCTTTTTATCATAAATTAATAAAGATCGCGATAATTAACGCAATGCAGAGTGGTGCATGGATAATTATTTCGCGAATTCAGACGACCCGCGAGGAAACGATCGCGGAAATAGCGAAACGTTTGTGGAATTAAATTTGAGTATTTATAAAAAGGACCCGAGGCTCTCTGAATATTTTAAACTGATTTTTATCAAACGTAATATCTCTTACTGCTCTTTAATTTAATATCTTTATAATTAAATTTCGATTTTTTTTGTTGAGATCAAGTTTATCCATTCACGTCTTTAAGAAAGTCTTAATTTGTAAATTATTTTATTAATATTACAAGAATCATTTATCACTATAATTTTCTCTTTTTTCACTAGAATCCAACTCGAATGATATTTCCATCACGCTCGCACGTTAATCTTTACAGTGACAATAGACACTGTAGATTTTTTTTTTACGTAAAAAAGGGAACAGCAAATATTAAAGTGCGAAACGCACGATATTTTCTTTATCACGCGAAACCATAGGCACGATGTCTCTTTTTCGGGTTTTTTATTCGCGGTAGACAAACGCGGATTAAACGATATTACGCTTATCTCGCAAAAACACACAGCACTTTATTGAAAGAAGCTGTTCTCTCGACGTCGGGAATACGGACGGGTGCAAATATTTATGCAAAAACGAGCAATATGAAGCTCGCAGTTGCCGTAAAGACTTTAATGAGGGTTCGTCAGTCAACCGACTCTTCAGAGATGGGTCATATATTAAACTAAATATTCTAAACGAGATACACGCACAGACGCGGCTTGTAAATAACGAGACTGTGTTATCGAATTTTTTGTCGTCAAAGAGTTTAATGGATAGGCCGCGGATTTGGATAACAGAAGAATGCGATCTAAAGAAATCACTGGGATTTTCCGCATAAAAAACTGATGATAATTAAATAGAAGCAAATGGAAGAAATAATTGCGATCTCGCGAAATTAAAAAAAAAAAAAACATCTGTCGTGCATTTGATATCTTTGCAACTTTCAGGACATTAATTATTTCAATGTTGAAACAATAATTACACGGTTTGTTAAAATACATTTGGTAAATAATAATTACAATTTATAAATAATAATTATAATTTAATTTTATAAATAATAAATTTTTGAGAAATTTCTCTGGGACATCTATTTTGCATAAGTTTATATCTATGTACATATGATATATATATATAGACATTGACATTAATATGGTAACCGTGCGACAATTAGCTAATTACAATCGCCGTGTACAAATACCTTGTGTCTATAGAATAATCATGTTAAAAGTTTTTTCATACCGCGTGGCTATCGTACTTTCTATTTTCATTCGTGTCATTCGAAGGATATCGTTCTGCACCACATTTTCCAATATACGTGATTTATACGTGGAATATACGAGGCGAGCTAACAGAGGCACGTGGATAGAAATTGAATGTAACGTTTAATTATAACAGAAGCTTTGTGTTCTAATTCCCTGATCGTTAAAGGTAATTTATGCAAAAAGGTAATTCTTTAACATTTTAGATTGTATCTCGACGGAAGAGTATCATTAATGAATATTTAGCAACGCTACCGAATAAAAAGACGGCAAATTATGCATAGCAGAATAATAAAGTCACGGCGATTTTGTGTAAAAATGACGTAATTAAAAATTACTCGCTGAGAATTTATTCGGCAGCTGCCCCCGATTAACGTTTTATACGCGAACCAGGGAAATTACCATCATCGTATTCATCGATTTTCATCGTTCGAACGTTTTTAACAGGCGCTGCGTCATATACATATTATGTATAATTCGCGCGTGCGGTTTCGCGTCGCGTCTGCTTGCCGAGAGGCAGACTCATACCGCGTAAGTATTGTTCGGAATCGGTTTTATCGCTCGCACGTGAAAATAACGCATACTCTGTGCTTGACTGTACTGGGTCAATATTGATCGGTCAAGCGTTCGACGTGAAGCCACCCGCCGCTTTCATCTCGCGAAAGTGACGAAAAAGGGGCAACCTTGGGGCTTGGGGGAAGAGGGGGTGCGTAGAAGAGAGGATTTACGCGCCTGTTACGCCTGCCGTTTTTGTCGCAGACGAGGAGGACCTCTTCATGGTGTCGGATCTGCTTTTGGGCGGCGACCTGAGGTACCACATCCAGCAGGAGGTTGTGTTCGGCGAGGAGAGCGTCGTGCTGTTCGTGGCCGAGATCGCGCTGGCGCTCGATTACCTGCAGACCCACAGGATCATCCATCGGGATATCAAGCCGGACAACATACTGCTGGACGAGGAGGGTGAGTCGATGATCTCTCGAACTCTCACCTTTATCCGCGCAAGCTAGCTGCACTCGACCGCGGTCGCGCGAGAATAATAATACGGGATAAGGATAATTAATCTCGAGCTCGAGAGAGCTTAATTCCGCAGAGTGGGATTTCCCAAAAAGTTCCTTTTCCCGCTTATCTCGGAAAAACATCCGAAAATCTGACAGCGATATATCTTGTCGTTTTTCGTAATAAGTGCAGATAAAGCACAAATATCTCTTATTTGGTAACTTTATTTCGGGGTTTAACTCGTTAAATTATTTGATTGTTTTATTTACATAAGCTCAGCGTGTGTGTGTGTGTGTGCATTTTGCATTTATATGAGGCGTTATGAGAGCTTTTAATTATTAAAATTAATTATTAATTTTAGATTAATAAACTGATATTTAATTATGATATCGCGTAAAATCGATACGTTAATATGCGTCTATTAAATAAAGCTGTACCCTGTAGCTCATTGTGAATTTTAACGGATGAGGAAAGATCGCGTCGCCAAAGAGTTTAAAAGCACGACGACACAATCTTCGCGACAAACAAATCCGTTTGACATCCCCACTTCTATTTCAAGCCACGGCTTTAACAATGGCCAGCTGATCCCTGAGTTTCATTTAACACAATGCGAAAGTCGTACTCAATGTAAACATGGGATGAGACTCGCGTAACCGTGTCTGCGGTGAATGTGGCTCGCGTAAATAAACTTTGAATCTGATCGCGGTAACGTGCTTGCACGCGCCCGTTTTACAAATCGGGCGTAAGAGCAAATAATAAAATTATCGACGTACGGGGGAGGAAGCGAGAGAATTTTCCAGGAAAAAGGATAAATTTTTGCAATATTTATCATATTTTTGTATTCAAATAACCGAAACTAGTCGCAATCGTGCGCAACGTTTTCGTGGATGGGCTCTTCTGTTGCACAGCAATTTTCTCCGAGACAATCCATATTTAATTTATATTGTATCTAACATTTGTGCGAAAAAGCAAATAATAAAATCATTGACATACGAGAGAGGAAGAGAGAGATTTTTCAGAAAGAAGGGTAAATTTTTATTTTCTCGTTTGCAATATTTATCATATTTTTGTATTCAAATCATCGAAAGTAGTCGGAATCGTTCGCGGGAGCGCTCTTCTTGTTGCACAGCAATTTTCTCCGAGACAAATCCATATTTAATTTATATTTAATATTCGTGAATGAATAACAAGTAATAAAATCACGCGACAGACAAAGCAAGATATTTTTCGGAAAGGAGGGTAAATTTATTTTCTCGTTTGCAATATTTATTTTTGTTTACTTCTCGTTTATCTCGTTTATCATATTTTTGTATTCAAATAACCGGAACTAGTCGAAATCGTGCGCAACTTCTTTCCTGGTTGTACAGCAATTTCCTCCGAAACAATTGGTGTTTAATTTATATTGTGGAAGCCCACCGTACGAATCTGATGCCGCAAATCTCGAAATAGCCGTCATTAAACCAGGGGGGTCAAGCTTTCCACCGACACGTGCTCTCGTTTGCATATCAAGCGCCGATTCCGAGGTCCGGTCTCGATGTCGCGGTGCCACCGCGGACAAACGTTTCTAATCGCGCGCCCGTGATTCGGTTACATCTCGGAGCGCAAGCAAGACCCGCCCGGTTTATCGTTCGGGCAACTGAATTTCGCCCGGCGAATGAGATTATTTGCAAATTCGCGCGGGCCCGCAATGCGAGGAGCAATCGCCGGGTTTTAACGGGATTAAGCCATCGGCTGCGTTCGCGCGCCATTCATCCACCCGCGTCCTGTCCCTCGTTCGCCCTCGATCCCGGTGAGATTAATATACGTATTCCTGTGAATGTGGATTTAGCAGACTGTGGGCGATACCTACTTACGAGACGCCTTCGCGACGTCACGCGTGCAGCGCGGAAATTGCCTGCGAGAAACACATCGCGGCCGCGCGTCGTGAAGACGCGATCGCTAATTGCAACGGACGTCATTCGCTTCGCAAGCAGAATTAATATATTGCCGCTCTCTCTCATCCCGGCGAAGGATTTTCTATTATGCAGAGTTCTGCAGTGGAATAATAATCTCAAAGTATATTGCCTTTCTTGATTTTGAAAACTAACTGACAGAGAGTATACAAAGAAGCTTCATTTCCGATAATATCGTTTGTTAGGAACAAAATGTGAAGATTTCGAGGTGCCTACGAGATCTCAATGCGGCTCGGGGAGTCGTGTAACAAAATAAACAGGGGAAAATTTTATTATGTATTTTTTATCGGTTATCGATACTCCTTCGCGTATCTTCGGTACTTCGCTCGTCTCTTTCAGAGTTCCTCCGAGAACGACGTAGCAATGTATAAGAGGTTCTTCCCTTCGCTTATCAATGCGGGAAATGTTGCCTCTCACTCTCTCACGACTCCGAGCCGGGATTCAGAAATTATCGGTGACGCTTTTTCCGCCTTGCTTCCCCGGCGATATCGATTTATTGTCAAAATGCGCCGGAGGCTGCCGGGGAAATAAAAGCCGAGCAAATCTTGAGAGCGACGCTAAATAATGCAGACGCGTCTCGAGTTCTCGAGAGCCTCGGCTCCTCGGCTGCTCGTAATTTATTGCGCATTTGTTAATTGAGCGAACCGAACAAGTACAAACAGAACAAATAGCAGAAGCGAGACCAAGCCGTAAGCCAAGGATTAGATTGCCGCGATCCAAGGCCCCTCGCCACTCGAACACCACGAAAACTCTGTCAGCATAAACGTTGGGGGAATGATATATTCATTATATTCGGTTACGTCCGCGCGATTGCCTCATCGATTTTCCGCCAAACGAAAATTAAGCTCGAGGCGGTAACGACGGCGAACAATGCGTTGGGTACAATATACCGCCTACGACGAAGTTACGAAATCGAAAAGGGAGACACGAGATGAGCAGATAGGGTTGGCGAGACGAAAAGGGTTTGTGCGTGCTCATGCTGAAGGTCGGATCCGCTTTAACAGAAAGGATCGACGGGGTGCGACGGGGAAGGAGGGAAGGGGCTTGTCTCATCGGGAAGTGCCTCGGGGACGTGGAGAGAGGCACCGCACATACATCTACAATTCCGCGAAGAAGGGAAACCGGGGGGGGTGGATGGTGGTCCGCGGGGAAAGGGGGTAATCCTAATTTCCTCCTGCACCTGGCCGACGGCTGTTTGAATCCCGAGATTGCCTCTGCATCATTTAAAATTACGCACCCGGTTTCTCGGCTCTTATCGCTTGGTTTTCGTGTCCCATCTAGGGGAAAATATCACGTCGTGCGACGCAGGGCCCATTCTATACCGGGGAAAATATTACCTTGAGGACACCGGCGACGGCAAAACCAGCTGTTTCACACTGTGGATTCAGGCCAGACATTATCACGATCGTTGAATGTACCGGGGACCTCGAAATCGTTCAATTCGATCGACTTGTATGAGGTCGACTTCGGAAATCGATGAAAAAGCGAAAAGCGTCTCCTTAGAAACTGGATCCGCGAGAGGATTCCCGAAAGCCCTTTGTGCGACGTCAGAGAAACGTTCGTTGAATAATTGCCCGAAAGAAAAACCATTACGAGTAAATCTCTTTTCTTAGCACGCGAAAGGGCGGAAGTCCCTCAAAGTCTCTCTCTCTTTAAAGGTCACGTCGCTCGCTCGCTCGCTAATTCCATTGCCGTAATATCATTAAAAATCATTATAATCCTGAATAATTGCGTAGTTGAAGAAGTTAAGATAATTCAGCGTAATATGGCAGAACGAGACTCACTAAAAAAACTTCCAAGTGCTGGTCTGCAGTCCGATTTACAGTCTATCAACTTCGACGTCTTTCCGAGGGAGAACCCCGCACAGAACTACTTTCATTGAAGCCTCAAGGCGTGATTATAATGGCGAACGGCGTAAAATCGCGAGAATATAATATGATAGTCCATTTCTCGCTTCCTTCCGCATTCTGGAGGGGATCCGCTACGCGGTCGTCGCAATTTATCCCGTTAATTTCACCTAAACGCGGCTCCGCACACGCGGAGATCACGAGACCTTATAGTAGGCGGAGGCAATTTAGCAGATTGAAGCCGTCAAATATTTGGCGAGTGGGACGAAGCCGAGGGAGCGCTCCAAAGAAGCGTCCCTAATCTATTTTGAAAATTTACGAGTCAGTGAGTTTCTGCGAGACCCGACGAAGGGTGCGGACCTCCTACATTATTCGCGAGCGAGTAGTTGTTTAAATTTAAATAATGCGTCACTCGTTTTTCATTTCCGTATAGACGTCTGTCGATACCAATACTCAACGGCGAACGCAATGGTTCTCGATTATTTTCCATCGGAAATTGTTATCAAAACTCGCTTTTAAAAGTGATTCTGAAATAAACGTTTAATTTTAGTACATAAGCTCCATTTAAATCATATAACTAATCAACTTGAGCTCTTATAAAATTTAGAGCGTAAATCAGCGTTGTGCGCTTTATATTAAAGACGATCGTGGTTTTTATTTATAAATCAATTGAGTAACTGGTTGCAAAAAGTTAGGTTCAAATCCCGACGTTTCTCATTCTTGTCGCTGAACAATGATGAACGATCGCGTTTCAATGAAAAGATTTCGCTTTCCGTACGGAGGTCGTCAATTTTTATATCCCTCGCCTACGTCTACAAGGTAGGAAGCCATTCTTCCTGATGTTATATGCAAACTTATACCCACGTGCCTGGTACTAAACCCGGTCACAATGGGGGGGATTGTGTGTTATTGCAATATGTATATAGCGGCATCGGAGTTCATTCTCTCTCTCTTTCTCTCTCTCTCTCTCTCTCTCTCTCTCTCTCTCTCTAGTTTACATCGTGGCTCAATCCACATTGTGGTCGACGCGATGTTTAGAAAATGGCAACGAATAAATATTGCGGGAGTAGCGTGGCGCACGCGAGAGAGAGCTTCGACCATTACAGCGTCGGAAAACCAATATCGCGCTCGCGCGCGTGTGTGTGTGTGTGTGTATGTTTGCGTGTGTATCCATCCCTTAATAGTTCTCTGGTGGGTACATGGGTACAGCTGTGCGATGTAGTTAGGGTTCGTTAGGCGTTCATCCCGCAAGAAACATCTAAAGATCGCGAGCGCGCACATGTATTATTCACACACATTAATTGCCATTATTATAGCGCCGTGCATCTTTTTATAATACCCCGAGCGAGGGCTGGGAACCCCGAGGAAAATATACTTTATCGCCTCTGTAATTTAGATATTTAGAACGATGAATCTTGGGTTGTGTGGTAAGCACGTCGCAGGGAGTCGGGAAGTTAAATCTTAATCCAAGATTTAATGCATATAAAAGAACAAATTAGTGTTGTTTATTGGGTACGCCTACAACTCCTACAAGGGACTTTTTTGTTATATTTATATTAGCACGTCGCAGGGTCGGGAAGTTAAATCTTAATTAAGATTTAATGAATATAAAAGAACAAATTAAGTGCTGTTTATTGAGTATACGCCTACAAGGGAGTCTTTTTGTTATATTTATATTAATTTGTACGGTGACATTCTGAAATTTTTATTACGTATTAGATTGTGGTGCTACTTTATAATAGATATTAATCAGCAGTCATTACGTGTAATTGCCGTCTCGTGCTTAAGAGGGATGTTCCAAGGCGCGTAAATAATTCACTTGCTTAGTCATTAACGTAATGACGGCAGATTACAAAAGATAGTTATTTACTTGTCTAGGCCACGCCCATGTGACAGACTTCAACATCGCGACTGTACTCGAAGACGGACAGTTGGCGACTTCCATGTCCGGGACAAAACCGTACATAGGTATGTGTGAACGAATAGTCTCACATCTCTTAATTTCTTTTTCCTTCTTCCGTATAGATATATTTTAATTGCTTGAATTCTCACATTCTTCACTTTCAAATTAATTCATTTAATTTCCTCCAATGCCTTAATCTTTATTTCCAAAATATATTTAATGTGTATTTAACTTCAAAATATATTTGACATTTATTTAATTATTCAAATTATCGCGTGCACGCGTATTTTTTTCTGTATTTAATATAAACGCACGTCAGGTTCATAATTTATAATTGCGGTCAACTTTATTATTCTTATAATTTGTTTCCGTGAAGTTAATTATTTATTCTCACACGGAAGCTTTTGCTTCACGAATTGAAGATTCGCGATCTTCGAGCGAAAGCTACCTTCGCATCAATAAAATATCGGTGATACCAAGTGAGTCTCACGGCTTAGAAAAAAAAGGACGTTTTGAAAAGAAGAATACCCCCCTCGTTTTCACGCATCAATTCAAATCCGTCCTTTTATGTCCGCTTTAAATTCGGAGCCGCTCTCGCAAATGACGTGACCGGTACGTTTTCTTGCATTTCTTCTTTTTAACGCGGATCAGCCCCGGAGATTTACATGTGCTCGTGCGAGGAATACGGTGTTCTCGGCTACGGATTCGCCGTGGACTGGTGGAGCCTGGGAATTCTCGCTTGGGAGACCCTGGCCATGGAGAGACCGTATCCGCTTCACTCCACGACGTCCAACAGAGAAGCTCTAAGGATCTTGAAGGTAAGACGCAAGTGTAACGAAATAATAATAATAATAATAAACAACGTTGAATGTCCACGCGAAACAGAAAAAAATGTGTCGCGCGACTCTTCAATTTCTTCCGCCTCGTCTGAAACTACACGGTACACTCGAATTCTTCCGGAGCACTCTTGAGTAACATGTGCGCGTTATTCTGTTAATTAAGGTTGCGTCATGTCCCAGTTGTCACGTTAATTAAGGACTTGTCATGAGCGTGCCGTTGGCGACACGAGCCACGAGCGTATTATATAGTTCTCGCCGGTTCTACCTTGCATGTCCGTCCGCTTGCACAACACCAACATTTTAACTGTCTTGCGACACTCCGGTTTGAAATGATTCCTAAAGTAAATGCGCAGGATGTACGATGTAAAACATTACGCATTCCGGCATCGCATTCGGTAATTACAAAAGATCTTGGAATTACCTATGTTCGTGTTTACGAGAATGATCTAAGTCCCTTTTATTCGGAGATAATCAAGATTGTCGGTCTTGAAGGATTATCTCTCATAAGTTTTATAAAAAACATATGCTTTTTGTGAGAAAGAGAGAGAGAGAGAGAAGCATTGGGTTTTACTATCTTCAATCTTCGTTCGGAACTTCTTGTTTACGCTCATCATATTTTTATGACGGATGCGAGAAGAAAGTCGCGCGACACGAACACCTCGTCTTTCAGGAGGAAAGGCAGTCACCCTCGCACTGGGGCTCGTCGATACGCGATCTCCTGGACCGCCTGTTAACCCTCGCACCGAGCGCCCGAGTGTCGTGCTTGAAAGAATTGAAGCGGGCGAGAGCGATGAAGAACCTGGACTTCGACAAGGTGCTAAACAAGCAGATAAAGCCGGCCTTCACCCCGCCGAAAGATCACCTGAATTGCGACCCCACCTTCGAGCTCGAGGAAATGATAATCGAGACGAAACCCCTGCACAAGAAGAAGAAACGCCTGGCTAAACAGAGGTCAGTTTAGCTTTCGTGCATTGCTCTCTTAAACTCAAATTAGTAAAAATATCGACCAAACCAGTTAAACAGGGTTCTCACTGATTGTGAGTATCAGTGAGTATCATCTCTCATTTTTAGTGCAAACTTTTGAAACTTTCGTCTTACGTCTCATTAATTGCGGTCGAAGGACGTAAGATTTTACCATAATCGCATGTATTTGTAAAAGCCTTTTAAACCTTTCTATATTTTGAGTTGATATTTTTTGGAACAGGTCCTCGTATTTATGGAATAAAAATTCAACGTTTCAATAATTGCGTTTGGATATAAATATAAACAATTGTTTTGAGAGATTGCGTTTCCCTCGAGCCTCAAAATGGGCACGTAAAAAAAATACATGTCTCCCTTGTGTTCAACAATACATTTCATGGAAAAGCAATTCGCTTCTAGACAGTTGTGATACGTTTTGTCAGTTTAAGAGGATTATTTTCCCTAAAATCCCTAAAATCCCTATAATCCTAAAATAAAAAGGGACATTATTTTCTTTCACGAAAGACTCGGAGTAGTTCTAAATTCCATTGTATATTTAGGATTTATTTTTAATTGAACATCTTTCGTTTGCTCGTTTATTGGCCCTTGACCTTTTCACATTGTTTTCTTTCGCGTTAACACATTTTTCTTCTTCTCTTCTATCACGATTAGTATTACGTTGAAAAAAATTATCATTGCGTCGCGAATACGACCCGAGGCACAATGCGACCCGATCCCTAGCGACTGTTACGCTCTCGAACATGTTGAGCTTCACGTATATTCCTCTCGCGAAACTGCATATTACCGAGATAATTAATATGCTAATTGTCGAAGCAATATCTCGACATCCCGTTGCAGGTCGCTGAGGGTCGACTCGGCGGAGGATGCTGGGTTCGCCGATGGGGCTGGCTCGAGCGTAGACACACGGAGATTAGCCTACATCCCGGAATACCGGGTGTACAATCGCGAGCGCGAGATCGAGAGACAGGAGAGAGAGAAGAAGGAGAAACAGTGGGAGGAGGAACTGAACACTGCCATGAAGGGTGCCGAAGAGAGACTCAAGTACGCTTAAATATAAAAAAAAAAAACTTCCTCGAGATTGTAATATATTTTTCTCTCCTTTTTTTTATTTTTTCTTCGTGATTCATTCATCGATATTTTTTATCGCTGACGATTAACGTGTTGCAAATTGAATAATCCCCCGTTTTATTTCCCCGTTTCGCAATATCGCTCGCGACTGTGCCCTCGACTCCCGCAACTAATCCCGAGTCCCGAAGCTGAGATCCCGGAGGCACCACCTCCGCGTGTACATGTCTATGTTAATCTCCCCCAGAGCGACGCGTCTCGCCTTCCCAGCGCTCGCGATATATATCCGTGCCGCAACCCTTTGATTACAGAACAAAGCAGCAACATCTGCCGGCCCAGCGAACCGGAAACCGACTGAGCGTCTCGACGACGAACGTCAAAGCGCGCATAAACGCGTCGCCGAGGCAAGGTCGCCGAGCGAGCACCACCGCGTCCTCGGACATCGACTTCATCGACGCGAGTCCGGAGCCTAGCACGTCTTAGATAACGCCGGACGCTATATTCGACGTAGCCTACCTGCCTGCGACCAGTAGACTCCTTCAATCTTATACGAATGCGCACCGAATTCCCCGACGGAAGTCCTTCGCACTTATCATTAAAAAAAAAAAAGAAGTGTGTCTCTCTAATATTCAATTATTTCTCACGCTAAAATGTAAGACGAGGAAGCGAGATACCATTGTAGATGAAGTTTTTATACTCTTCTTGACAAGATATATAACGACGACATATGACATAGTGACATAGTACTCCGCTCTTATTTTTTTATCTATCGCGATTCAATGTGGGATGATTTATCTTTAACGCCCCTCCTCTACGAGCTCCTACATTGAGTCTTCCCTTCGCAACGCTTGCTTTCGATTATACGCTTCGAAAAGAATCGGGATAAACGCGAGTTTTAAGGCCTCCGTATACTATCTGGTGCTACGACAAAATTATGCTTATCCACGGCGGATTCGTTGTTTTTTGGGGGAAATTTTACAGGTAGACGCTGATAGCGCACACCGGTTACCGGATATCGGTTCGCTAACTATAACTATCTTCATCCGCGATACCCTGAAAATGTGGATAGCAGCTGGAGGTAACCGCACGTCGCCGTAAGCTCTATCAGACTCCAGCAGTGCGCGCTTAATTAATCACTGTACCAGGAAACGTGCATTTATAAGATTACCATCCCGGATTATCCCGCGAATTCCGACTAACAGCGGCGCAAGCTTGTTCTCGGAGCAACGAGAGAGAGAACGGAGGGGGATGATCTTCTTTATTCGAATAGCAAATTTTTTTTTTTTTTTATTTTGCCTCAAAGACCCGATTGCGTTAGACGATCCTTAGAATTAGGACGCACGCCTTTGATAAATATAATATAAAAATTAATCCTTTCAGTACAAATTGCGGTCATATACCGTGCATCGCTTTTAAAAGGGAAAAATTATCTTCCATCTCACTTTTTCCGAAAATCACTATGTGACATGAATTTATGCGCATTGGTATCTTAATACCGTGAAAAACTCTGCAGCGTTAACTATAGAATCATAACGACGAATTACGTTTAAAATGGCGCGAGATAAAAAGAAGGATTACAGATGATAAAAAAAAAGATTTCAAAAATCTTGGTGGTCCAAGAATGCTAAAAGTGAGTCGAGATGAATGTGTGAGAGAGATCAATTTTAACTGACATGGTACTGAAGGGATTACGGCGTACATTAACGACTACTTTGTTGACGGGAGACTCTGGGAACAAAATATGACCTACATATAATAAATACATATATATATATAAATGTTTTGTTCTATAAAAATATATGTTGTTTAGAAGCGAGCTATGTACGAATTGAGAATAAAAAAATATCTTTGACATGTTTATAACGCATTTTGGCGTATAACACCCTTAAATCTCCGCGCAAATTATGGAGAGACGTGCGACAAATAAAATTGCGTTCGACAAAACATGTTTTTCACGCGTAAGCCATATGGAAATCGGAAAAACATATAAACCATTTTATTTTCATTAATTATTCGCGCGCGATTTTATCCCGTGCAATTTCATAAACGAATAACACTCGCGGGATTATATCGCGTTTCACGATATCGAATTACCGGGGGGGGAGAGGGGAGAGCCGTTGAACTCTCGTCATTAGCGATTCACATTCAAGAATTGCAGGTGCAACAGAATTTGGCATTAACCGAGCGTGTCTGCCGAAGGAGCGCCGGATAATCGATAGCACTGGCGCCGTTTCGCGAGGGTGAGAAAAGGGTGAAAGGGGTCACTCGTGCAATATAGATCCCCGCCAGAGACACTGCGAAACATCGCCGAAGTGATGCGAACATTGCACGTTTTACACGTGTGCGACGTATAATCGCGAGGTCCTCGAAAAATTAGATCAAAAAGATTCCGCGAACGTAAAAGGGTCGCAGTAAACGCGCCTTTGTATCGCGCCGTTTCTCTCTCGAGAAAATGCATAATTTTCAAATAAATTAACGATTGTTCTTAGACAAGTGGCGCAATTTATGCAACGATTGCGCGAACGAGATGCGTCTCGCGGGTCGTGTCTAAAAAGGGGGACGGATATTCCGAGGTAATTGCATCTCTGTGAAAGCCGGCTGCGAGCCGATATAATGGGCCAATTATATCGCGTCCGATCGGCGCTGCAAGTGGCGAGTTGCGCGACGATTAAACTATTGACTCGATGTATTTTTAATATCCTTGCGCAACCATCGATCGTCAACGGCGGCTATAATGAATGAAAATCATTTAACGTCTTTTTTTCCTCTCAATTTTCGCGCTTTTATAATTTGTCCAACGAAACACATTAGCGCGCGACAATTCCTCCCGAACATGTTCTCTCTTTTTTTCTGAATCGCATACAAAATTCGAAATTTTTACATTTGACGGATCTCGAAGTAACGATGATTGTTAAAATATTTTACGGAGTTTACGGAGTTACGAAGAAAATTCACTTCAGTCTTCATTTTTGAGTTATTTTTTTAAATAAATCTACAGAAATACATATATTAAAAATTACGAATATATATTTCCGACTAAAATAGATTTATTCGCTCGAGAGAAAAATGATTATATTTTTTCTCTTTAGAACCTGCCAATCGGTCGCGAAAGGATTAATAGCTCTCCACGGAATAATACCGACGCGAACAGTTGTGGTTCTTAACGGGGAAGTGTAACGAAGCGGGGGGGGGTAGAGAACGGCAATCGCGCCGGTCTTCGATGGGGAAATCCAATAGGAGATAATGCAGTTTAGTTTCTGCAGGCCGATGAAAGCCGTGGCAAAGCCTTTTGCGCGATAAAGGCGCCGTTAAATAAGAAAATTCAACCTAATGGAACCCTAAGACCCGTCGTTTCCCTTTTAATTGCCTTTACGCGCTTCGCAAATTAGTCCTCTTTACGGTAGAATGAGCTACCTCTCCTAGGACCGTATAAAAACTGTAATTACGCTTAGCTTATAAGCTCCTTTGATGCAAAAAAAAAAACGACATTTTTTTTACTCTTGTTTTTAATCTTGTTCGGAAAGATATTTCGATCTCCAGACTTGTGTCGCGATCGCTTTATTCACATGCGCGTGGCAGATACATAAATTTCATTTCATCCGCTTAAAGGAGAAAAGCCGTCGTCCGTGACGGTAAACTCCCGCGAGACGCTTATCGGGAAGTTCAATCGAGACTAATGCAATTTCAAACCACGGAGTTCGACGGAAAATGAGAGGCGTTTCTGCGACGACCGCCTTAATTCCTTCATTTCCCACGCTTCTCGATAAAAAAAAAAGGAAAACGAAGCGCGCCTCTGCGAAGGGTAAGTAATCGTTGCTCGTTAATCTTATCTCGCAGTGTGGAAAACAATCGCACGCAAACAAAAGCAAAGAGATTTGAGACCTGCAATAGAAAACTTGTGTACGAGCTGTTTTGGCCTACTTTCGCCGAGATAAAACCATTAGACGTCTCTCAGCCGCGGAAGTTTTATATTTAGGGGCAAGGAAGGGGCAAGCGAATGAAAACTTGCAACTTGTTTAACACTTATAAATTTGCACACCTATTCCCAGGAATTATCGGGAGGATTGCGTTTTTGGATGCGGATAATCGGAGCAGCGGGAGTTACGCAAAGTCACGAGGACGGAGATTTGATAAAAAGAAACGTTTCCTTTATATACGCAAGATTTATATACATGATATATATATATATATAAGTAATAGCGAGATAAAGTCTATTGCGCGTAGAAACAATCACCATAAGTTCTACGTCACCGGCACGATTAGAAACAATAAAAGTAAATAAATCATATTTGTTAATATCACAAAGTATTGCCGTTTCTCTGTTTTGTCAGCCGACACGCAAGCACCTATTGTTTTCCCTGCACGCTCAAATGGCAATATATGGAAGACCGCAACATGTCTATAAAGCGGCTAGAGCATGAAAATATATTATTTGTATATATATCTCCTTTTTTTTAGAATATATATGCGCGTGTATACATATGTGTGTATGTCCGTGTGTTTTTTTGTTCAGAAAAATAGAGTATTCTTTCTCTTTGTTTAAACAATGAAGAAATGTTAATCATTTCCATCTGTTTCGGATGTCCTTTACAAACGACACACTTAAACTATTGTCATCAGTCCATAACATTAGATGATTACCATCAGATATTATCGCAGATATGCATTCTACTCTATCTATTAATCTCAACTCATATTTTTGCAGAGAATGAAAATAGTAATTCACAACGAGTTTTGCTACTCCATGAAGAGACACAACAACAGTCAACGTATCTACGGGGTATGTAATTTTCTTTTTTTTTTTTTTAATTCTAGGTCACACATATTGTATCTTATGTACATTAATCTGTGCCAAAAAGAAATATTTTTGACTTTTCATTAATGGTTTCAGACTAGAAGAGATTAACTCTTTGCCCAAATTATCCGAATCACTTCTCACTAATGAACAAAGATTCATTTATCCTCAATTTCATACAATCAGAGGGAATCTAATATGCAATAATCAATTTACATTATTGCACATTATAAAATTACAAACCTAACCGTTAACAAATAAAAGAAAATATTTTGGTTTGGAACAGCGCGAAGATACCGATCTAATATAATTTTGATGATCTTTTTATATCTCAATCCATTCAGCGACTTTGTGCTTGTTATTGTTTCTCCCCATAGACCAACTATCTTACTCCTAAGTATCTTTTGATCACAGATTATTTCGTGGGCGTTGCGACGAATTTACTGGAAAGTTACCCGATATATTCTCGTCAAAATGTAACGGCTTATTAATGTAAATGTATAAATAAAATCGTCAACCAAAAATATGCGGTATGTCTATGTTAATTGTAATCATTATTAATATTAAATATTAATATTCGCACTACACTAGGTATATATCACATCTTAGTTTAAACCGAACGCAAATCCTCGTCGATGTATTCGGAGTAATTCGCAAGTACAACTCCAATATATAGATTTAAGTAAAATAACATTAATGTGAAATTATACGAAACGCATGTTAATAACGTTAATATATAATGCGTGTGCTTTAAGTATTCAAGTTAATGTCTATAAAAAAAAAATTAAGGTACAGTATGCCCCAAAAGTTGCGCAATTTCTTTCAGCTATTAAATTTAATTAGCAATTTAAATTATGGTCTATTATTACTGTCATAAATACTTGGTTGCGTGGTCCACTTAATTCATTTAATTTTAAAGAACACTTAAATAATTAATTAAAATGCACTTTAATTAATGGCTATTAATTAAAGTGATTCTTAAATTAATGGACAAAACAATGAAAGTTAGATAAAAAAGCTAAAGAATGCCAATTTTAGCTTTTAATTAAATATTGCTACACTTTTTACAGACAAAATTCATTAGAGTTTATAACTGAGAAGAAATGCGCATTGTCTGAGACACCTCATTGTCAGTATACGTGACAAAATTCTCATAGAAAAAGGATTGACTTTGGAAGACGTCCATCCCTACATTCGACGTCGAAATGTAAACGACCGAGAAATAATTACCTGTTACGTAATTGCCTGTTCGATGTAGTTTTTCGATAAACGTTTAGACGGTTGTCACATCGGTCACTTCAATTCTGGAAATCGGTTTCGCAGGTTCTACGTATATGAATCCCTCTTCGTCGTTCACGGACTCACCGATTCGGAGCTGTTGCAAATTCGCCACAATCGAATCTACCTGAACTGGCTGATCTGGCGGAGCGGCCTCGCTCCTGAGTTTGCTGAAGTGAAGATAACAAATGCCACGGTAGCCCTGCCAAGTTATCTCACTCGGTTTAACGCCACGCATCAGCAGAGCGTTCTTCAGATCGCGGACTCTCACGCCGGACGAGATGTTAGAGAGCTTCAACGAAAAGTCGATATGCGTTTTCGTTCTAGCACGAAGATTCTTACGCCGCCGGGACGCATTCTTCGCGCTGTTCTCTACCTTTGTCTATAACGCACAAGCAAGATTTATTTATAAAGAAAAAGATGCTATATAGAAATAATGTTATAAATAAATAAATAAAATATTTTTTAAAATTAAACCCATGTAAACTTTAGATTAATAGAGAAAGAGAAAGAGAGACAGAGAGAGAGAGAGAGAGATTTAATTCATTCATAAAAATGTGACAATACATTTGAAACTCGATATTAAACTCAATATATGTGAAAAGCGCTTACTTCTACTTCAGCATTAGGAGGATTACTTTCTTCTTCGACTTTTGGCTTCTTATACGTTCGCCTTCGTGGCAGGCGCGGCTTGTCAACTTTATCCTTTTCGCCTTCCACGATGTTTTCTGTATTGGACACATCTCTCTTCGCATTGAAGCGCTTCCTATTTCTCGGATATTTAACACGATTCTTGATATAATGGCGCGTCTCCACGTCGGAATCGACTTCCTTCAGGACTACGATTTTGCCATTGCTGCGAAAAAATAACCGTGTATTTACACGAAATAGCCTACTTAACGTCGAGTCAGGCAACTCAATGCATACTTTTCATCCATCTCTTTGAGCTGCTGTAATACCTGCATGGTTTTGAGTCTTCTTTCGCTAAGCATATGCCACAGAATGCCAGACGGTTTCTTCAGTCTCGACTCTACGTAGATAGTTTGTGTCGGAGTGACAATTATATCTACCGGCACGTCATATTCTTTGAACAATTGCGGTGGTAAGTGATCTACGATTTGGCAATCGTGCACTGTCGTGACAACAATCGTGTTTTCTGTTATCGTGCCCATTTTCATCATCATCGCAAATTCAAGATCCGCGAAACCTTCCCCCTTGCCGAGCCTGTATCCGTCCCGACTGACGCATACAGATCCCAGCACAACCAGATCTACCTGAATAAATAACAAATGCAAAATAAATGTTTAGAATCGCAAGTTAATGTCCTTATCGTTGTCAAAGTAAATCTATGCAACGTAAAAAAAATATCTAGATAATGGCGTCAATTTATTTTGATCCATTATTTATCCGTTATCCATTAATAAGTAAATTATTCTTAAATTATGTGTGAAATATTCACCTTGATATGGGAATCTAGCCCAAGTGGTTTACCCGTTTGCTCCAGACCGCGCATGGAAGCCAATGTTTTCAGCTGTTCCTTTGTCGCGCCGGCAACCGGCGTAACATGTAGGAACAAGCCAGTTCTCAACCTGGGGATGGGAACGATGATTTCCTTATTTGCCTCCAGAGCTAAAAACCTCACTGGTTCCTGTGGCTTGTCCGGATTTATCTTTATGACTCTCGCCTTCTTAAATTCATCCAGGTCGATCAGTCGCTGCGCCGCCTCCGCGGCGCCTTTGAAGTTCGGTATACGCTTGTATATGTTGACGGGGAAGTTCACCAGCTCGTTCTTCGTCATGTAGTCCCATACCTTACGGCGGAAACTCGACTTCGTTACCTCCTCGGCTGCAAGAAATCGTCAACGTGAGAGAATATCAGCTGACGCAAACGGCAACAATGCAACATATAACTCTCTCTCTCTCTTGTACTTTCTATCTATAAAATAATTTCAAGATGGTGAAGCACATACATACACACGCAAGATACATCTACGTCTCTTGTGTACAAACACGCAAATTCCTGAATTATTTCTCTTTGACATTTAGGGCTAACGCGTCAGAGGGGATTAAAGAAACGCCTGTTGCGCCGATCCCGTGGAAGCTTATTACTCACGTAAGTTCTCCGTCATCTTGACCGGCTCTCGTCAGTGGGAATCTCAACAGGGGCGAAGGTTCAGGGACCCGGAGGAGAGAGATCCCAAGTAGCGTCACCGCGCGAGGTCCCTCCCGCAAAAATAGACCGCACGATTTATCCCGTTTCACGCGCGGCCCCTTCCCCACCTCTTCCACTTCGTATCTATTTCTACGCGGCACGGCACCACGCCCGCAAACTCCGCGACATCGTAATCCTCTAGGGATCCGGCTGTCCCTCGTCGAGGCGCGAATACCGTTCGCGAAGCGAGAACGCCGGAGAAATGTGACGACTGACGACCGTCGGGATCTCGATGCGTTTCTTCCGCGCCGCACGATGTCGATCGACGATCGCGGCCAGGAGGCGATAAGACGGGATCAGCTGATCCTTGAGCGAAGAACTAGGGAGTTACGGCCGCTAATTCTCTAGTTTGCTGCTCGAGGATCAGCTGATTTTCTTTCGCTCACTTTGCTGCGGTCCGATATTCACGCTCACAGCAGCGCATCATTCTGTCTTCGTTTGATATTCGATGTGTGCAACGAAGACAGAATGATGATTACACGCTGTGAGTGTAAATCCGATCGCAGCCCTTATTGCAGCTAAATCCTCACGAAAATATCCTCATGTCATCCTTACACATCCTCGCATTCCTTGCTTTCCTGTCGTCCTTACGATACCTCTAACTTCTCATAGCAGCACGTTGTATTCCGCATTTAAAAGAAGACGGATGTTGTGGAGAAAAGGAGGAAAAACAAAAGATACAAAAAAATTGCCATAAACCTGATTTATGCGTTTTACTTATTAAACGAGATGAATGTATACGGAATGGACGTTGAAAAAGAGCGAATAATCAGAAATATATAAGTTACTAGCGTATACATTGTCCACGTGACGGCTGAACAGTGACGGACGCTGTTCGGGAATGTCGAATTTTTCTCTTACATATTCACGTACGAGTGTTTTTTAAGTACCGGACGAATAATATATCTATACTATAAATAAGATACCAATTAAGCCCTCTTTAAAACTAAACGATCGATTCCTTTATAAATGATAATTGACCGACGCCTATTTAAATCTTCTAATTTTTAGTGCAACGATTGATTTATTATTTCCCATCATTCTCCTTTACTTTTTCCTCAGTTTGGTATATGAGTGGCTCAATCAATCACTTTTTTTCCTCTAAAATTCTAATACATTATATTGGAATTTGTTTTATTCTTATTATATTAAAAAAAAAAAACGATTTGTAAAGAAGTTACTTTAATCAGCGTTTTTTCTTTTTCCACCATGGATGAAGCGTTCGCTCCTCAGGTTTATCAACAGATTAGATCAAATTAATACGGCGACTTCGAACGCGATTACATCCCTGCGTTCGCGATTCGCGAGCAAGCGCGGAGGGAGCGGGAGACGAGCAGACGAGCAGTCGACGCTCGGCTCCGTCGTGAAAAATGGCTTTGCTGGCGAGAAACATCTGCAAGGCGCTCTCCCAGGTAAATCACCGACGTTCCTCCGTCGCTCGGTGTGTCCGGAATCCCGTCGCACCTGCGAAATGCAAGAAAAGCGTACAAGTTCTGTTGACTATATTATTGACCGTACGACGAATAACGTAGCCGCTTCGTCGGCGCGCACGGCGAGGAAGACGGTCGCGCAATCAAGTCTTTATACCGTGATTATTTTTATCTGAGACGCATCCGCTTGTCAAAAACACAAGCTCGCTCCTCGATGCATAACGCAGATCCTCCACACCTCCCGTCGGCGCGCAAATTGGTGAACGTCGGTTGGGGCAAGCACCCACGCCCGCCTGCTCACGTTATTTAATCAGAGTAGTCTTGTTATTTGTCAAAAAATGAAAAGCGATAAATTGGCCCTGATTACGCAAGAAGGAGCCGATTGTTGATGAGAAAGCGTGGTGAACAGTACCAGATTGACTCCAGTCAATTAAGAGGATTAATCCTGTCCGGATATTCTAGATTTTCTGGAAAAAAGATTACACGTGAAACAGAAGCGTAATAAATGCTACTTTGAATTCTTTAAATAACTATAAATTATTCATAACATATGCACAGAATGTGATGCGTTTGTATTTTGAGTATTATATCTAAAATATATCACATTTAGATTGTATCTTGTTTATAGGGAATTGTGAACCTTAATACAATTAATAAATTATAATATTACATTTCTCGCTTTTTGTGTTTGCAGGCTGCTCATAAGAGCACAGTTAGGGCGCTGCATGTAGGAACAATTAGGCAGCAAGAATCGGTAAGCGTTGCTTATTCTCCAATTGGTAATCAGGCTCATGGGTGACCCTGCTACTTCTTTTAGACAGTCGAACAAGAAGGAAAATTGAAATGTACCTTGATACCGGGAGACGGCGTTGGACCAGAGCTCGTGGTTGCTGTTCAAAGTGTTTTCAAAGCTGCGGATGTCCCGGTTGAATTCGAACCTTACTTCTTGTCTGAAGTGAATCCAACCCTGAGCGCACCTCTGGAGCAAGTCTCCAACAGTATCGCTAGAAACCGAGTTTGTCTAAAGGTCTAATTATATACCTTCTAAAACTAACAATAAAATATACTCAATTTTTTCATTTGGTATATATACAGATAGGTAGTTCAGTGAGATATTTGATGTTAATATCTAAAACGTATATAATTAAAAATATAAAAATTTTTCTATCAGAGAAAGTGAACTACGAATTTTTTGAAGAGTGTGTGGCTGAAAGATAACGATAATTTGGTAATTTGATATAACTGTGTGTTTCTTTGTGCGACAGGGGATTCTAGCAACTCCGGATCACTCGATGACAGGAGAGTTGCAGACCTTGAATATGAAATTACGTAAGAGCCTGGACCTGTATTCGAATGTGGTGCACGTGAAATCCTTGCCGGGCGTCAGATCGCGTCACCAGAATGTGGACTGCGTCATCATCAGGGAACAAACGGAGGGGGAGTACTCCGCGCTCGAGCACGAATCTGTCAAAGGGGTGGTCGAGTGCTTGAAGATCGTGACTGCCACTAAGAGCCAAAGAATTGCGAAATTCGCTTTTGACTACGCCGTAAAGAATAACCGCAAGAAAGTCACGTGTGTTCACAAAGCTAACATAATGAAGCTCGGCGATGGACTTTTTCTCAGATCGTGTCAAGAAATTGCCAAAATGTACCCAAGGTACTTGGAATAACTTCCTCGTCGTCTGATTATCCCTTATAAATATTTATTACGAATCTATTGCACGGTATACTTTATATTCCTATTCTCTAACGAAACAGGATTACGTTCGAGACGATGATCGTCGACAATTGCACTATGCAGATGGTCTCCAATCCTCATCAGTTCGATGTCATGGTAATGCCGAATTTGTACGGAAATATTGTGGATAATCTCGCGTCCGGTCTGGTCGGCGGTGCCGGAGTCGTCGCAGGTGCCAGTTACAGCGCCGAGTGTGTCGTCTTTGAACCGGTAACATGCAAATGCATTCTGATTTTGTTTATGCAAAATAAGAAATAGTTGATATTAAAAAGAATCTCCAGAACTCTTGACTTACGCCCATTTTAAAGCGCAAGTTGCTAAGATTTGTATTTTTCGAAAGGGTGCGAGGCACACGTATTCCGAGGCGGTCGGCAAGAACGTCGCGAATCCGACGGCGATGTTGCTGTGCGCGGTGAAGCTCCTGAACCACGTGAATCTCAAACGTTACGCCGAGCAGATTCGGGAAGCGTTGAACCGCGTGTTGAACGACGGGAAGGTGCTCACGAAGGATCTAGGCGGGCAAAGCTCGACGTCGGACTTCGTCGCCGCTGTGATAAACAGCCTGCGTTAACGAAAAAAAACTTGTGTGTAACATAGAAGGACGTAGATCTTGCGTCGCGAGCTCATTTTTATCTGGACTGTGCGAAACGTAGTGCCGCACTCGTCATAGAGTATATATATTTAACTCACCTACGCGTCATAAAATTTGTAAAGCTGTATCATTTTAGAAAACTATAAATATGCAAATTTGTATTTGCAACAGTAACTTCCCGTATGTTCTGCGAACAAGGGGAAATCCAAAGTATTTTGCAATCGCTAAGTCGCAAAAATTCAATTGCGACGTGCGGACTGCATAATTAGCTGTATAATAGATCAAAATAGGCAAAATTGTATCATATCTGTGTATAATAAATTACGCTACCTTGTATGTACATCCTATTGAAATGTCACAAGTTCTCCTTATTTCGCATAATTGGAAATAACAACATAGACGAGCGTCTTTACGTTTCATAGCAAAGTGTTAAAAGCTGTGATAAATTAGCATTGACAGTAATTAAGATATATTTTCTGATTTGTTTTATTTCTATCTTTTTTTCTGATACCTGTGAAATAAATGACCTTACACGATATAAATATAATAATTATATGAATATATAAATGTGCAATATTATATAAATAAGTAATATATCAATACACAACAAAAATGTATTATTCGCCTACAAAGTAAAATTTCTAGTTATCAGAAATCCATAAAATTACGAACAATAAAGGAGCATATCGTTCAGTTACACGTGTCCATTGACAGCTTGGCATGCGATTAGCTGATCGGAGTCAATCGGAGTCTTCACCTACGTATCGCACGTATGTATGTCGCCGTACAGTCAGGAAATAACATAAAAGCGAAGTAACTCGCATTGTCAATGGATCCTAACAGTTATGCGGTGGAATTAACGCGTCAAGACATCGTTAAATATCAGTTTCAAGTGAACGCTTTAATACAGGTAAATATATAATCGTCGTGGTAAGTAGAATATAACCTATTTTCAATGTTGATCCATAGCGAGACTATGTTTGGCACTGTTGGCAGTGGCAAAAAATATATCACGAATTATATTATAATAAGCCTAATCGATGATCGGTATTTAATAAATTATCTGTTTACCGCGAAGGACATACAGCAATGCAGTGGGCCGCTGGAGATGCTGGACGAGCTCAACGCGGAGGGCAGAGCCAAGATAGCGGTTTTGAAATCTTCCATAGAACACCTGAAATCCATCGCCGAAACCGAGACGAATGGAAAGAAAAGGGCCGAGCTGCTGTCCGCCGTGGACAGTTACAAGGAGCAGTTGAACACTTCGTTGGCGGCCTTCCGCAAGGCCAACGTCGTCAGCGCGTGTGTCATCGACAAACTGGCGAGGGAGAATCTGTTCTCCATGCCGGAGGAGCGGCAAAACGCTCTTCGTAGACGGCACGACAAGCAGAGCTTGACGAACGCGTCCAGCCAAGTGACGGACAAGCTTCTCAGTATCTCCAGGCATCTGGCCGAAACGACTCAAAGAAGCGCCGACACGCTGGACAGTCTGTGTAAGTATTCTATTTCGTTGAATAGCAAGTGCCGCAATTCTATGGATCGGTTATTGTTTCAGTGACATCTTCGGACAAGGTCGGCGGCACCAAGGACGAGTTGGAGCATCAACAACAAGCTATAGCGCACTCAGAGAAGCTGTTAGGCAAATACGGTAGACGGGAGGTCACCGATAAAGCGCTGCTCGCATTGGCATTTGCCTTTTTCCTCGCCTGCGTATTTTACATTCTACAAAAAAGATTGTTCTGAGCATGCATAAAGTATTTAAGATGATATCAAACTATTTGCGTAACGTAAATGCAAAATCTTGTATTATAAGGAAACTGGGGAAAATAATGTGATATATATTATATGTACTCTTCATAAGATTGAAAGAGGAAAAAGGGTGAACTTTTATAAATATTTTAATAGTTTCATGTATAAATTATTTTCATTAATCTCTTAAGGTCACTTTCATCCCATCACCAGATATTGTTAAATAAAAATAACTGGCTGTATATAAAAGCATCCTGTAAAAAAATAGAATTAATGAAGTCTCTGGGTATACATACATCTTTATATTTACTGCCATTAAAGTAGATCTTACTGTGCTGAATTTTAACACTAGGAGGTTTAATAACAAGACAGCTATAAATTAATTTTTAACAATTTTTTATCGATATCGATATTAATAATATTTGTAGGTTTTCTGTTGAAGATAAGCCCGATAAGAGATTTCATTGAACAAACGTCCTTCTAGTGTTAAATGCGAATAATGTTATTCTTACGTAGTGGGATATTTCCGTACATTTTTACAACCGCTCATGAACTCGTCCCTTGAGATCAAGCCGTCTCTGTTCGTATCCATCTTTTCAAAGAACCTGTCCACCTGTTTGTTAACCACGGACTGGATAGTCCGCGTATTCTGCACCATCTCGTAAATCGCGGATACTATGACCAACATTTCATGTCTTGTGATACAACCATCCCCATTCAGATCGTAGAACCTGACAAGCAATAAGGGATTTGTGTATTTTGTGTATTACATTCGTCATCTTGGCCATGTTCGTGATCATTATATTTCAGCGAAGAGCGAATGAATCGACTTAAAAAAAAAATCGATCAAAGAGACTAGTCTTAAAATTCTATTAATTCTAATTCGAAAAAATATATGAAACATTGTTTTCTAATTCCTATCTAATTAAACCTCCTCATAAAATACCGTCTACAATTTTCTCTAAATTCATTATCACGAAATCACTATATTAATAGAAACATCGAGGATGAGATGAACTCTCACCCGAATATCCAGGAAAGCTTTTGGTCCACATTGCCATTGATGATCAATGTCATGGCTCCGAGAAGATCGTTGAAGCTGACGATGCCGTCGCCGTCTCGGTCGAAGCTGTTGAACACTATCTGCGCGTATCTAGCCGGATCGCCAAGCGGAAACAGTTTGGCGTATGCGGGTTTCAAGTCGCCGGACGTCGCGCATCCTCTGGGGCACAGCTGCTTGAAGGCGCGATACAGTTTACGAATTTCATCCTTCGAAAACCCGGTGCGACTGGTCAAGGCGGACAGTTGCTCGGGAAAGATGTATGATGAATGTTTATCATCCTCCTGGATGATTTCTACGAAAACGTGTTCAAGTTAGACAGTGATATTTTGTATTCGTAAATTTATTGAAACATGTTGATTTTTTATTCACTCGAAATAATCTTGGAAATTTCAAGCTTTTAATTCTAGAACTGGAAATTCTGCACAATTATATTCTAAGAATAAAAACTATAATTGTAACAAAAATTAAATTAATGGTACACTTCAGAGGATTCTTTTTTTTTTTATAATTAATGCCAAATGTACGTTATTATTGGAAAATTGCAAATTATTCACTTTAACTTTTTGTTCTCTTTTCCTTCTTATACTTCAAAATTTTCAATAAAGAAATTAATAATTGTCATACAATTATTTAATTAAACTGATTATTTATACATTTAACAGCTATCATGAAATTATTTTTAAAAAATTATTTTAAAAAATAGATGTTTATCATTAGTTTTGTCACTAAAAAAGCACTATTAAGATTCTACTTACAAAATTTACATTTTTATTATCTAATCTAATCGAGCAATTTGGCTAATTAATTGGCGATTTCTAGCGTTACAAAAACTAAACTAGGTGTACCGCTCAAATCGGATATCATTACCGGTAATTTTTTTGATGCCTTTGCTCATTTTTCTCAGGCTACGTTGCATCTTTACGGAGAGACTGGGTCGACGAAGAGACTCGTAATTATCTTTGTCATTGATACCACCGTGATTTGACATTCGAAGGGACTCCGACGGACACGTGAGATCAGATTAAGTTTGACAGTGATCAACGCTTTTCAGCGAATGTCGAGCGAAACGAAACTGACGCATGTGGTGCAGTCGACTGCACGGAGCAGTTTTGATGAAGTCTGCAGTAGCCAAATATTTAGACGATTTACCACGGCATGTCTGCAAATCTCCCAACAAGAAGTGACGTGCGAGCGCATATTCGCGGATGTTTTTAGGCGTGTCGGACGTCTTATCCGGCTCATCTCCAGGAATTTTTTTTCTGGATCACAGCAATGATCAGTTGTTGATATCTCTTTTAATATAATTGTAATTGCGTATGTTTATTAGCGGTTCAAATTTCTGAGCGACTCTCCTTCTACATTTATTTTATATTCGAATCTTTGAATTTGCCAGATCACGATATCAGTTACGTGTTATCACTGCAACAATTAATGAGAACAAGATCAACTTGACCCGACCCGAATTTCAACGTCAGATATGGCGGATTCGAGATGGATTCTTGGAAAAGAAGTAAAGAAGGAGATAGAAGCCGCAAACGCGCTTCTTCGAGAAAGCATTTCTTGCCAAAAATTCGCGAGAGTGAAGCGGGAGAGGTGTGGAAGCTTCCGCGGAAAGCGATTTGATCGCATATTTTCAAATGCATTGAAAACTTCCTCCACCCACAAACTAGTTTGAGTCACTAGATGAAAGCGAGTCTCTTAAATAGCTTTACATTGCACGTGCTTTCCGCGTTTATCACGTACGGCGTCGAAATTGGATAAAAGTATTCTTAAATGTAATCATATATATACACATAAGTACGTACAATTTTATAATTCTACTACTTTTGTAACTCTAAATTCAATTTCGTGTGGAATGAGCTAATAAAAAATCGCTCGTCTATTGCGAGCATCTGTGTGGAAAATAGACATACTTTCTCTGCCAAACGCTATTAATAGTCGGGTGGACTGGAAACCGACTATTACGGTAATAGGAAATCGGTAGAGCAAATCGAGCCCCGTTGCTCAATGGTCCATAATTCGAGAGCTCGTCCTTTCGTGGAAGGATCCGTAATCCGTCAAGTGTAAGGACAGTCATATGCAGTTGGCGTGAAGCGATTGACCTCGTCGTTTGCAATTTACGAGTATCGTACTCGATAAATGGGCCTATCAGCTCCCAATGATTTCCTTCAAGGCAATCCGAGTTATTTGTTTACGTATAACCCAGTTCTTTTTATGCGACGTACAGCCGGTATTACGTAATTAAAGATTGATTACCAGTATCTTGTAGTCACTTTCCTGTAAGAAGTTGCGTGCAATGTGAATGAGATTGAGAAAGATTTCATGTAAGATGCGGAATAACGAACGGAAAAGTGCTGTATCCACTGCAATTGCTTACCACTGCAAGGGCTAATTTGCACCGACGTGGATTGATGCTATAATTGCACCAGGGAAATGATCTCTTTCCTTCCAAGTGGGATAATAAGCTGGAAGGAAAAACGTCGGATTACTATGTTACCCTGCATCATTGAAACATTTAAATAATGTTTATAACTACTAATTGTCATTTCTCTCAAATTCCTGTGAATTTAAAATTTCCTCTTGAATCCTTATCTCGACCAATTAAATGTAGCTTACTGTTAAATAATAAAATAATACAGGGATGATAAGCGTTTTACCTAGGAAAATATTTAAAGAAACATATCGGGGGGAAAACACCCAAGAGATCAAAGGGCAACTTGCGCTTCGGTTCGCGCGATCGGTTTCGCGGTGCGTAAAGTGTGTCAAGTTCGCCGATAAGATAATCCGGTCCTCGGTATCGGCGCAAGCCGCGTCCTTGACACGATATTCGGATGTAGAGCAACTCCCAATAAAGTTGGGCGCGAGCGCGGAAGAGTCGGATACGCGAGGATGGAATATATCGCGCGCGCGCGGATCGGTCTGTGCAGGCTGCATATTATAATGTGGGTCACGCGATCCTTTTCACAATCTTCTGGAGGAAAAACGCACACCGCGAAATTCATCCGGTGCGGTGCACTTTATGATCGAGTGCACGCAACGACATGCAAGCACGTGCGCCGGTGTGGCGCGTTACGTTATGCAAAATTATTATTTTATGCAGAGTGCCGGATTTCGCGGATATACGCCTACGTTGAGCGCGGCTCCGAAAGCGCGATCCATGAATTAAACATCGAATGCTAATCCGCGGAGGAACCGTATCCGATCTCTGATACGCAATCGCGATGCGGTCAGCCATTTCTGCGTCTTCCGAGCGTCGGCATACACAGGGTTTTTCTTTCTTCCTATGCCTCAAGAAGTCACGTGAAAATATCATTATCATAGGATGCGGCATACCGGGCAAATGAGTAATTATGATGGTATCAGTATCTCATCCATCTCCCTTGTATTTCCCCGCAAACGATATTGCGTGCGCGGAATGCGCGAGTGAGGGAGCAAAAGAGTTACGAATGTTGCATATAAATCGCGGTAAACAACGATCAAAACGCGAGTGAGAAAGGGCCTTCCCCAAGTTCAGAGGCGCGCGAGCGAGTGCGTCACTTTGTCAGCACGTGCAGAATCCTAAATCGAGGAAATAATCGTGAAGAGACGGAAGACTCGCTGGAATATAAAATCTCTTCGGCGACTCGATCGCAATCCCCTTATAGAAAAACAACGAAGGATCCAGAATCCAGTGTGATTCAAGCTTCGATCATGAGTACAAATCGAAAACTTGGAAATCTGTAATGCAAAATATCGTAATACAGATCGTATGTTTGGATATATAAATTCGAAATGCTTAATATCTTTCAGATAGATGATCCTGAGACATCGAAGAAAGGAATCTTAAAATGATACAAAAATCTATGATTGAAGAAACTGAAGATCGAATATCTGTCTGTGATTAAATAAAATATTAAAATTATAATATAATTAAATAATTCTGTTAATGTATTTAATTATCGATTCAATTGTGTGATTCTAATAGAATTACATATCAATTATGAATTGTAAAATCAAGATTCAGTCAGATTTTTGTGCCATTTTCTTCCCTTTAATATATGATCATAAAAGACTACTGCATATTCTTACTGAAGTCAATCGAACACGTACTCTCCCATTCACTATCCCGAGTTCCTTCATCAAAAGGCAACGCAGATTCACCATTAGCCGCGCATATATTTTTCTGAGCGGTAGGGCGGTAGGCCGGTGTGGCATATAAAACAGCGGTAAGCATCCAGCATCTCTCCACTGCGGTAGTGCACTTGTTACAGTTGCTTGCGATTAGACAGAAGTCAATTATTATATCCACGTTCTAACAATCGTCATTTTTACAGAGGTGATCTTAATCATTTTCCATTATTTTGTACGATTGAAAAACAGATGCAGATGACAGCGCGATTAGTAAGACGAATATTTTAGGAAAGACGTCGCGCATCGTTGTTAATTCCACAATTCAGAAAGTGTGAAAGGCGCGATAAGAAAACTTTGAGCTCGTGACGCAACGACGTTTTCATTATACGGTTTTTTGGTGCGTGAACGCGCGTTGTCCCTGTCTTTAAGCCACTTTGGTGCTTACTACCGTGAGCTGCGACACTTGTCAGTAGTGGTACAATCGGCGAGCGTTACTTCCAATAGAACTTTCATTCTTTATTTGCAGGACATTCACTTGGTGCTCTACCATAGATCCTACATCATCACGGATACCAAAGAGATCGAAGGAAACTGAATAATGTAAGAATATTAATTTCACAATATTAATTTCAATTATAATGAGAGAAACGGGCAACTTAAAAAAATCAAGTAAATTCCAAAAAAGTGTAAGTGAACGAGAAATTTTGCTCTTCTTGAACAATTTTTCCACTCTACTTTAGAAATTTATTTTCAATGAATAATTTTTTTTTCTTTAATATAAAGATATGTATATTGTATTTTTATAAAAATATCAAGCTCGAAAGATGACTAAAAAATGTACTAATTCTCTACTTTCTAGCTTTAGACATTTTTTATACTTCAGTTTAGAAATATTAAAACATAATATACTAGACGTGAATATAATGCAAAATTGAACGATCAAATTTTAACACAAGAGTCTGAAAAAAATACTCACAAAAATAGAAAATAACTTTCTTTTTCCTTCCAGATCATCACAAGGATATTATTACGATATTATGACCGCAGTCCGCAGTTTTTAGAAGATACAATTAAAATGAAGTTAATCATCCTGCTGTTGCTGCTGGTCAATTCTGCTTTTTGTATACCTTGGCTCGATCTATGGTTCCCTCAGCAGTCCTCGTACGACACTCAAAATCGCAGATACTATGCAAACAACCCGCATCGTCAAGGTAGAGATGGTAAGGAGCGCTGGAAACAGATCTGCAGGACCATAAATCCGGATACGTACGCGTTCCCGGGACGCGTACCTTATCCCGCCGCGCCTGTCTGTCCGTGGTAAAGGAATATTTCGGTTCAACTCTCGGATCTGTGTCGTGCCAAACGTAAGCGAGAAACGCATCGTGCGTTAAAAATATGAATTTATTGTAACAACGTAGTTTTTAGACAATATACGTCCACCGGTTACGAGTATTTCAGTCAATGTGGTTGCGTGTACGTATGTGTCCGTGTGTGACAATACTAGCAAACTAGTATACATAAATATTCGTGATTACATACAGCTACTTACGCGTTCATCACGTAAAGTACGAAGCGAGAGATAATTGTTTCGCGCATTGCATCTTTCGCACGCGAATTTTATTATTCCTCGCTTCACGGTCCGTATTTACACGTGTGATAAAAAAAAAAGGAAACTATGAAATTTATCGCATTGCAGAAAGTAACTTTGTATCAGAGTGAAAAAAATTTAACGGTATATAGATAATCCAAAAAATAAAGCTAAGAGCTATAAAAAATATAGTTTATAGATTATTTTTTTGGATATTCTATGCTCGTAAGAGTGTTCCACTGTGTTGCAAAGTCATTTCGCATTGATGCAACTTTTCTTACCTTTCAGTGTTTAAATTTATAGTACGCGTATACGGACCCGCTAAATATCTGCTAACTTAGATACAATTACCTCGAAGGCTTGTCTATCGATCTGTGTAACATCGACATTCTAAACTCGTCTAATACTCGGTAATAGCTCTCTTTCTGTTTTTTTCTTTCTTACATATAAAAATAAGCTATGTACATCATATATGTTACATTATAATGTCAGTTTACGTTCAACTCTTTTTAAAAAAATGCACGCCCCCACAGCGCAATTGTAATCATTGGTAGTCTTAAATATCATGTATATTACATGCTCTATGTACAGTCCAGGATCACAGAGTTCGTACAGCACGGCGGTGCTGTGCGTACGTTGATGCTTGTGGCTCAAGAAAGCGATAACAGACGTCTTAACGCATTATCCAAGCAAATTGAACAATATAAATACAGCTTAAATTTAAATACAATTAAGAAAATTGTATTTACCTATAGTTAATGTATAAAATTATATATAGAAATAGGATTTCCAATTTTTTCAAAATTATATAAACGTGAACGAATCTAGGAATAAATATATTTGATTTGTAGAGTTAGCTTTTCTCTTTTGCACAGTGATATAAGTATGATACCATCGTAACTTCCACTGAGACCTGTCGTCTCGGCGACATGTCTTGTCTTCTCTTGTATGTTTTTTAAGAATTGAAAAGACAGGAAACAACCTTTCTGGAAAAAATTAATAAACTACAGGTGTCACGAGAAATAAAAACCAAACCCAGATGACGCAAGTGAGAAATTTACTCAAAACAGATCTGTTTAGATTCAATTAAATATGGAAATAATTAATTTGGAGTTGTTGTGGAAGAATATGAAAAGCCGATTAGCAGATTACTCATATAGCGGGAAAGAGCTCGTATAAACTTTGAATAAGACAAGGTTTTTACCTTTTGCAAAATTTCAAGAAAAACTGTGCAAGTAGCAAATTATCATCTTACTAATACGGAAGCAGTGTTTATCATAACTTCCACAGAGTCCTGTCGCCAATCACGGAATTGTTAAAAAAATATGATTAGTCATTTTTGCCGAAACGGAATATCATGGTATCATAATTATAACGCCATCACAATTCCTCCGCGCGACTGTCCTTAAATAAATTATACTACGATCACTGTCCGGCATTGCTGGAGAATTTACCTGAAGAATTCTAGAATAACTTATTCCTTACTTGGATCACAATAGTTTCGTTATTACTGGGGAGACATTCCGCATTGCACTGGTAAAATCTTTTGTCGCCTGTGCAAGGAACTTTGGAATCATATTTAGGAGCGAGAAGAACAATCATTTCCAGACTTGTATCAGGCCGTCCGTGCTACCGGTGAGAATGCAGGTGTTCGACATGGCCACAGCGGAGATTGTGTCATGCTGGCCGGAGGGTGGAGTCTCGGGACCGCTATCCTCCATGTTTCTTCCTCTCGCATCACTTCCGGACAACGGATTAGAATCATCGTCCACCAATACTTCTTGCACAACGTTCGTTCCGTCTATCAAACGTAAACTGTAAACAGAGAAGCAATATCGTACATTATTATGCGAGAACACGATGAATATATATATTGAGCGACATAATTAATTTTATATTCGATCACTGACTCGTATGCCAATGAATTTGGAGTGAGGACATCGTTAGCGGCGGGCAGAGCGACATAGGATGCGGTAGGTCTATTGAAGTCCCAAAAGCGTAATCGCATATCGGTTCCGCCGGCCAGAAGGAAGCCCGAGCAATCGATGGATCCGGTGTACATGGCACATACAGTGTGGCCGGTTTGAGTACGGCTCAACGGTGGAGCATTTGATGCCCACAGAACCATCTGTCGAATATCGGTCTCCAGATTCCACATGGAGATCTCGTTGTTACCTTGCACCGCTGAGATTATCCACGAATGCTCCGTTGGATGCGTAATCACCTTTCGCACTCTGGCACCTGAAACGATGAGAAACGGTAGAATGGCATCGTTAAAATGATAGAAAGTATTTTAAGCTATATCATTTGTCACACAAAATAATGGAAGATAACATCAGCGAGATAAGCTACCTGTTGGATGCTTGATACTTGTTATCGGCAGTTGGAACCTCAAGTCCCAACAGGTGTGGATACCCGAGCTCGTGCCGAGGGTCAACCATTGCTGATGACTGTTTACGCAAAACGACGTGATGACTCCGTGCTTCAAATCGTTTTCCAAGCGCCACGTTGTACCGGGACATCGTAGATCCCAACCTACCAGTGATCCGTACAAAGAGGCGTACACAAGAACCGATTGCGAGCCAGAATCTAGATACTGAAGATCGACAGCGCATCCTTCTTCCTGTTACATCAATCGCGAACAAGATGTCTTTAATATTCCTGTGTATCAAATTTTTATATTACTGCGAAAATCTCTAATCACCTGGAGATCCAATTGACGAGTCCCGATCAAACTCATTTTACTGGAGTTTGGCTCAATCCGAAGTACGAATACCGTCCCGGATGTGCTCGCCGAGCTCGCTAAAGATTGCCCTTGGTCACATACAGTTAAACCAACCAGCGGACCTCCTCTGTGCATGTACGTTTGCCTGTAAAGTGTAATATAAAAAAATAAATACTATAACATAACTCGAAGCTTCAAATTGAAAATGATATAACAAATTAATTAAAATCTTCAACGTGTATATGTTCTGGAAGAGAAAAACAATACCTAGAACGATTAGCAATATTTCGTCCCTCCATCTTACTGGCGTCCCAAATCTTGATGCATCCATCAGAGGAACTACTCGCGAACAGGTTAGTATCCGGTATTGAAACCAATCTATTCACTGCTGCTCGATGCTCGTGAAGATGCGCGACGGGAATTCCTCGGGGCCTCCAATCCTTTGGCAGTGATGTGGAGCCTTTTAGCCAATATCGATAATAAATAAAAAGGCATATAATAATCATACAGCATGATGTAATCTGTACAGAGATCCAATTTTTATTTACCAGCTTCGCAGGCGACGTTGTTAGCCCAACGTTTTGCTCTTAATATTGCTGCGTGTTGTTCTTGCTTTCGGTACGTTAATTGCCGCACTTCTAATCGGCAAGGTGCACACCTATCTGCAAAATTGTCACGATCATTTAATATTTTTCTATAATTTTATAAAACACAAAAATTACATATTATTATTTTGATATTCGCCTTAATTTCACTTACATTGTATGTAAGATCGCTCGTGAAGCGAATGATCGTTCATGAGAGAATTAATGCTGGTCATATCTGATAGGCAATGATGCGGAGATAAATGGATGTCCCCGCTGTGTATGCTCTGACTAGGGCTACCACTGCTTCCAGTCATGTCTGACATTTTAACTATAGCGTGCTGTAACAATAATATAAGAATAATTATTGCAAACAATGTAATCAGCAGGACAATATAGAAAGATCTCTCAATCAACTGTCAGCTGTAATACCTGAGTGTTATCTTGAGCTGCAAACATCGTGCGCCATTCTTGATTCATCGTTGCGTATGTGCCAACGGTCTCCGATGTTCTTCGGTCTAATCTTTTGAATGGCGGGAGAGTTAAGTCTCCCTTAGTATCAGGATATAATACGACGACGTGGTGTCTTATCCTATCCTTCACTGGACTCAACTCCAACTTGCCATCTACGGACTTGATAGCATTTTGCTTCGACTCTGCGGAATTGCGATATTTGTTGATCTTCATCAAGTGAGGCTTCATGATCAGCAACTGATCCTCAACTGCCTCGGTCATCGATTCCGAAGTCAGTCGCCTAAAAAGCTAAAAAGGATTTGTTTGTGAATCTTTTTGAATTAAATCTTTGTCACACGCAATAATGAACGATGTAGTTTCGCTCAAATTTCTCTCGCTGAAGGCGCGATAAATGCAATATGCAACATTATTTTATATTTTTATTCTAAAATTTAATTTTCTTGCAATATAACAAAATTTTTTTTAAATGTTATTTTGAAAATCAGATATACGCTAATATAATAAATGTTACATACATTTCTTAAGGAGGTACTCATGTTGTTGTATTGTGGCGGTACCACACCCGTTATGACTTTTGCTCTGGCTGCCTGCTTGTGTTCAAGTACTTGGAATAATTCCTCCACATCGTTATACTTCACCACGGAATCGTATACTATTCTGGATATCGGAGGAACAAGTGCCTCGAGTAATAAAATCTCCTTTTCTATTTGGATCAATGAGTGCTTCAGATATGGTTGAAGCATTGTCTGAACTTTACATTGAACATCCACCACATTCAGAGTTCTCGCCGCCGCGGATATAAAGCCGACGGTTGCATGACGTATCCAAAGATTTGGATGAACCTATAAAAAATGGCTGTGTACATCAATAGTACTTCCAAATTCAACCAAAGTATTCTTTAATAAAAATTTAAAAAAGTCTCTTTTCTAATTTGTTAATTTTCATCATTAAATATCTAATTTTAAAAAATTGTAAATTTTGCAAAGAAGAGAATTTGTTTTTAATAATAATTCTAAAATTTATCAAAATTTTAATAAAAATATATCCTATATTTTTAATCTTGCCGATCTGTCAATAAGAGAATATTAGTTCTGGACTTTACATAAAATCTATTAGAAAGGTTCTAATTTTTGAATTACTATATGTATATATCAAAGATTTATCAAATATATCATAACGATGACATACCAGGAAGACCATAGTTTCTGATAATAACTGATAGAGAGCAGATTTATGTAGTAGACCCAGTTCTGTAAGTGTTGCCATGGCATTTATGGCCTTTGTGATTACAAACTCTTCAGGATCGGATAAACCTTGCTGCAGAAGCGGCATTAGTATCGGACTACTGTGCCAACCGACATATGCAGCCACACCGACTATGCATTCAAAAAAAGAGCCTCTCAGTTCCTTATCCTCTTTGTCGTTTAAGAATGTGATAACGTGACTGAGCAAAATATCATTGGCTTTCTGTTTTCCGAAAAACACGCACAATTTGTTTATTCCGTTTTCCATTAAAGTTTGTTTCACTAAATTTTGGGGATCCGTTAACAGCATGGACACAGATTGTTGAACCTACATGAAAGATAAAGATACGAGGATTATATTAGGATGATTGATAATGTTTCAGCTCTAGTTCAAATAAAAATTTCAGCGAAAATTTTGTCGTTTTACTCTTTTTCTTTTTTAAATAAAATGTAGAAGATATCTATACCATTTCGTGCAAGGTTTGTAGTTCGCTGTCGTAACTGGGCTTTGGTCCCTCCTTGTTGCCCAAGTTAGACAGATGAGCGTTTTCCAGATAACGCAAAGCAATGTGCGCCAAATACGCAATATTTTCTGCGTAAGCTGCCCTAACTATAACTGCTTCGTCTTGAGTTATATGCGCTAAACCTGGTAAAATGTACTCGGGAAATATGTTCACATCTGAAGATGGTATCGATTTCACAAGATGTAAACATTTCGTTAGAGTGTGTATCGCTGATACTCTTACTCGCGGCGCTGGATCGTGAACCAAATGGAACTAGATAAGATTTAAAAATATATGTTAGCGATAATTAACAATATAAAACATGCAGTTAATTCGTTCAAACAATTTTTCAAGGTTAGCTCAATAAATATAAATTCATATAAAATAATATTTTTGTAAAAAAATTCTAAAAATTGGCATTTTAGTACTTACAATATAAGGTAGTATTCTGTCAAGAATTGTTTCATCAGAAACATTTTCAGCCAGCTCTAATAATATCTCTAAACTGTGCAACTTGGATTGCGAATGATGCAATCCTCTTATGCAAGATGTAACGAGTTGAGTTATGATAACGAGTCCTTCTAGAGTTTCACTCGAGGTAGAGATTGATTTCTTGGACTCTGCATCGCACGTTTGTTTACAATCTTCGGACGATTTAATCTCCGGTTCCGTATCCACTTGAATATCACTGCCAACATCTTGGACAGTACTTTTCATGTCAGTTTGATTTAAATCGGTCTTATCAGAACTTTGATCGCTGTCGACTTCCACCATCGTATTTTCTTCGCTGTGACCAGAATCGTCCTTAATCGATTCCACATTAATCTCGTATTGACCAGATTTCGCGGTTTCCGCGGGTTTCGTATCGCTCGTTTTCATTCGTTCACTTTCGTCCGTCTTTAGTATACTTATAATATTGCCAATGTCCTTCTTCAACCGCGTTATCTTCTCGTCCGGTGATAAAATCGGAGCGGCGGAGAAAATGAGCATGTAAGACTGCAGGAAGGAATAAAAGTATTCCGGGAAGATGGTGCCGCGAGTTTGAGACAGATAGATCTCTGCGCTCTTCCTATTCGTTGGATTTCTCTCTAGCATTGACCTAAGCAGCTCGCGTATTCCTGGGTCGTCTATACTGTCCAAGTGCTTACTGACAGAATATTCGTTGTTCCTGTACGCTGAATATATTATCACCACATTAATAGAACTCACGTGTGTTAAGGCCGAATTTTACTTCTATTTTATTTCATATTCATTTTTTATTCGACAAAAAAAACAACTAAAAATATTATACACCTACCCAAGAGTTGTGAAAAATCGAACGGTGGATGACCTTCGTTATACAATTCTGTCAAAGCACAGCCTGCGGAAAAGATATCCATCATGGGATGCAGATCACCTGTCTTAACTTCTTGTTCTGGTAACAGCAACGTATTACTCAATTCTGAAGACAGTGTTTTCACAAATCGTTCGGGCGCTATGTAGCACGTCCTGAAAATATATTAAATTGAGATTGCTTTATCAAAATAAAAAGGAGAAAGAGAGTGGCTTTAGCGAAAATTTTACCTTCTCCTAGAAGTATCAAAAAAGTATGAAAAATCCGCGGGATTGTCTTCTGGTAAATATGTCGGTTTAAAACTGGCAAAATCTGTGAGTAACACCCAGTTCCAACTGGTTATCATAATATTTTCCAATTTTATGTCACCATGGCAAACACCAAACTGTAGAAAAAGGAAAACAATTATTTTTAAAAATTATAATCAGAAATGATAGATTTTTTTACTTAAATAAACAAAAAGTTATAGACAACAATTAAGATAAGCTACTTCAGTCAAAATAGGTAACTTGAATAATTCTCTTTGCAGCGTGCTATTTTGAACAGATATCTTCTTTTTTTTTAACCCTTCGAGGCCACATAGGGTGGCGACCACCCTAACAAAAATTCAGGGCCCGATATTTTTAAGATAAAAAAAAGGTGTAGCCTCAGGGAGGGTTAAATGATTCACATATGTCACTGTACCTTATGGGCTTGATTAAGAGCGTACAATACTTGGAAAGTGATCCACTTTTTCTCAATGCTGGTTAAAAATGGCCTAGTGCTGATCCTGTCATAAAGAGAATATTTGACATATTCCCGCATTATTGAGCCAGCTTTTTCTGTGAGCTGATCCAAGCATACAATTAATTCTAGTCGTGCTCTAAATAAGCTATACACAATTGAACAATGTTCCTATGTTGAGATACCTACAATCATTCGTTGAAACGGTAGGCAGTTGACAGCCGAGGCTAACTTCGACCTGATCTCCTCCAGCTTGTCCTTATAGGTAGATAATGGCAATGTTGGGTCATGAATTGCGAACACTTTTACAACTATCAGCCCCTCCAGACTGCGGGCCCGAGCCACTTTGAAGAATCTAGTACTTCCTAAACTGCGGACGACGAAGAATTTTGTAAATCAACAGCTTGAAACCCGCGATAATATCATATTCATAATTATAACTTATTCTAAATGATATTCCCAAGTTTTTTATAAATGTTATAGACTTTTTTACGTGTACATATGTCAATTATTGATCTGTTATTCATAATATTCTTCTCAATACTATATAATCGTGCGAGAATCAGTCGAAAGGAAACCTCGCACAGTCACCTAAATATGACGTATTACTCTGCTAATATTACTTGCAAGTGTAGGAAATATCATGAAGAATTAACATGTTTTTATCCGTCAAATACCACTCGAGCACGCGGCTTGACAGGTACTCTTGACAGTGTTCAACTTGGCAGAGTACGTATAAACACGCGTAAAGGTGGAGTGACTCGATTTGAGTTACTTACTTCACGTCGAATAATAAATCACTGTGATCTGTCAAATAGTGCTCTACCGGAAATATTTGGCTGGGCGCGATGCCCACTAATTGATTGCCCATTTTTGCTATCAAGACGAGGGGTTCAGATAAAAGCGATACGCTCACTCGCGTCGTCCATTTTTCCCGATTTTTTTTTTGCACGTTACGAACGCAGTGCGGCCAACCGCGATCCAACGTGCACCTAGGGTTCTTTACGTTCGAATTATTTTTACGCAGGCATGCCTGCCGCGCAGCTATTTGAATTTGGAGCACACTGTATCTGTAAAGAATATAAATGATCATTTAATTATATGTATAATCAAGGCTGCGGTCCACTTGACGCTACAAATGCTTTGCAGCGTTCTTCTTCTCCTTCTTTCTTCATTGAAAGAAAAGGAGAAGAGGAATGCTTCGAAGCATTTGTAGCGTCTTTGGTAGCGTCAAGTGGACTGCACTGACTGCAGCCCAAATCACGTTTGCGATTACCTTGATTAAACTCCGATTAACTTAATCGGTGATCAATTCAATCTACAAAATTGCTTGATGCAAAAATCTCTACATGATTGATTAACCTAATTTTTTTTTATATGTTGAAAAGATACAATATTTAAATAATTATTAAAATACTATTTATGTTAAAACAATATTATTTGATAAATTAATCATCGATCAAGTTAAAATCGGAGCTTGCGGTAATTAATATTTTAATTTTATAAGATATTCTTGATACTGAGTGAAAAAAAAACCGATATAAATTTTGTAGAGCTCATAGATAATTTTCGAGTTATTTAATTTTAAAACAGTATCTTAAAATTATATTACACTGGTAAAAATTGTTTATGATATTTTGCAGTATCTTGATGCAGACACTTTGCCGGTTGAATTAATCGCCGATTAATCAGATTTTAATCAAAGTATACCCTAGTACAGATCGATTATATGGCCGTAACATAAATAATAATATATTAAATACAACATATTTTATAATACATATCATATAATTTGTATTATTTATTTATATTACAATATTATCGTCTTGACATCGTTTGTGATGTTACTAGATGCTGTCGCATTGCGCCGCGCCTGATAATCACGGAATAATTTTTCAGTAGTGCCAGTAGTGGCGTAGTGCCAGTGTCGGCACATAGCCTATATCCGAAATTCGGAGCTCAGCGCCGACGATGAGCGACAAGATGGCACGTCAGCAGGACTTCAACGATCTCTTCAACGTGAGAAATAATTTCTACATCGGCAACTACCAGCAATGCATCAACGAGGCGCAGAAGATCAAGGTGAAAGTCACATCCCATCCCGACGGTGACGCGTCTCGCGGACGCTGTGCCACGCGCTGCTCCGTTTGAATTCCCAACGTGGACGGCTGTCATTGCCCATTCTTCCTAAGCATTACGCTCGCTCGTCTCACCAACGTTTCCCTGATACAGCATTGTTGTTTTTTTTATATTTAAAAAGACATACGTTACACAATTTTTCTTGTTGTATTGTATTTAAAAAAATAGAACTTTGAAATGGTAGTGTTGCTATCACAAAATAGTTAATATTGAGTTTCCAGATACCAGACAAGTCAATGAAAGATAAGCAACTCTGTTTCATCGAATCTTTAGCTCTAAATTTCAATTTGCACACTAGAGAAAAGTATATAGTGATTCCATAACATATTTCTCCTACCGAGTTTTAATAATATATCATCTGATTTGCGGAGTAAACTTGTCCGTTTTGCAATTGTACCAATACAAGTCTCATCTCTTTCCGCAGACGTCCATTCCTGAAGTGGCTATGGAGCGTGACGTCTTCCTTTATCGCGCGTACATAGCGCAGAGGAAGTTCCGCGTGGTGCTGGACGAGATCAACAATTCGTCCCCGCCGGAATTGCAGCCGCTGAAGACCCTGGCCGACTATTTCGCCAATCCGCATCGCCGGGAAGCTATAGTGGCCGAGCTGGACAAGGAAACCAAGAATGTTAATTACGAGAACCACAACCTCCTGATCGTGGCCGCGACCGTTTACTACCACGAGAAAAATCTGGAGGCTGCCCATCGAGTGATATGCTCCTCCGAAAATCTGGAGTGCATGGCGCTGACGTTACAGATATATCTCAAGATGGACCGTCTGGATCTGGCTCGCAAGGAGCTCAAGTTGATGCAGGAGAAGGACGACGACGACACCCTGACTCAGCTCGCGCAGGCGTGGATAAACATTAGCAGCGGTGGTGACAAACTGCAAGATGCTTATTACATCTTTCAGGTGAGAAAAGTCGTCGATCCCTTGACGTGTGTGACGCGAATGTTTTCGAATTTTTGTTTGTCTCACCTCACCTGAAATTACTTGATATTTTTTCTGACAAGGTTATGAATTATTCCAGGAAATGATCGACAAGCATTCCAGCACGAGCATGTTGCTGAATGGCCAGGCCACTTGCTTCATTGGACAGGCCAAGTACGAGGAGGCGGAGACGGCCTTGCAAGAAGCTCTCGATAAAGATAGCAATAATCCAGATACGCTGATCAATATGATTGTCCTCTCGCAGCATATGGGCAAACCGCCGGAAGTGGCGAATCGTTACCTAAGTCAGTTGAAGGATTCCCACTTAGAGCACCCTTTCGTCAAGGAATACTTGCAGAAGGAAATTGAATTCCATAGGCTTAAAGAACAGTATTCATCTTCCGCCTGAGTACCCCTCACCAGATTATGGCATTCCGTGGGATAAGATTGATTAAAGGTATTGACTATGAATGGATCCAAGTGGGACTAGACAAGTTTGACTCCGTCGAAAGTGTCCAATGAGCAAGGCTTCTTCTCCTCTTTAGCCGAAAAACTTTTCTTCCTGAATCCGATAACTTGCAGTGCATTTCAGATCTTCAGTTATTGAAAAATATACTTTTTTTTTTTAATTCTACATTTCATTTTTGTTAAGAGCAAATCGAAGCCTGTCCATATAACATTAACTCTTAGGCTCTTGAAAATACACTGGTGACGTTATGCATATATTGAGACTTCAAACAGTTCTAGTTATCTCTCGCGGAATAGAAAACGCGCAATTTTTCTAAATAGACACGTCTCGTTCGTAGATGAACGTGTTGTTCTGCAATATTAAAATATTTTGTTTTTATATTAAATTAGATATGTATATGTATACTGACAGAAAATAGGTATAGCAAAGTTGTACGGATAATGGAAACGTTCGGAATTGCAAGACGTATGTGACTGAAAAAGTTACCCATTTTATCCTACTGTTACACTTTCACTACATAATCACAAAAAATATGGCTGCCATTTTATAAAATTATAAATTATCGAAACTAGAGAGACCATTTCGCGTGTAAGCATCTCTTCATACAATATTCGTATCGCCAATTTAGAGATGTAACAGATAGGCGAAATATTAAAATAAAATATTTCGTACATTAGGAATACACAAGAGCCGGGAAATGTCTTTTTTAATTTCCAAATTCAATCCTCTTAATATTTGTAAATATCCCTATTATAATTAACTTATAAAAATAAATCGTTAATTATATACCATTAATTGTATACTCTTGTATAGAACCTTGTTCAACAATCAATCTTCCTCTTAGTTTTCTATAGCAAGCCTGTAAATTCATTTCATAAATGTACATACAATTTTACATGAAAAGTTTTAAAGCCTGATTTAAAATTTATAAAATATCTTATATAATACAAGTAACGATATATTTGAGGATTCAACATAAATAAGCCATTAATTTTGAAAACGACCCGTCAAACTTTAAAACTAAATTTGAATGGAACATATGGAATTTTTTAATAAAATTAGAAAAGACTGATGTCTCTTTCATAAAATTTTCAAGATTGATGGCATAAATAATTCACAAGTAGACATATATAAAATAATTTAATCTTTTTATTGGTGGCGGTGGGTTTCGGAGAACCATATTGTATATAACAGAGCACGTTGATTTCACAACAGAATAAGTGTCAAACTGTACATAAAACATAACTGTTTCGTATTAAACTCCGCGTTTTATAACTCCCGCATACGTCTTTGACACGGAGCATATATACATGAAATTATATTATTCCTGGATGTTCACCACGTGAAGTATATTCGTTATTGTATTATTAATAGAGTGAGACCAAAGTTAACATCATTAAATTAATATTAATCCAAGGCTGTATGCATTATCGAATCTACATGTGATATGACTGTCTTATGTAAGTCATTAAAAAAATATCCATTACAATCCTAATTAGATAATTTACATTATCATATATTTGATATTCTTAAACTAATATCACAATGGCTCGAGACAGTCAAGACTTCTGATGTTTGTGCATGTGTCCTGATGAACGATGTTTAGCTGCTGGCGGCACAACTGTCTTCTGACATAATTCATTCATACTACTACGTAATGCATAATCTGTTGAAATTCGCGTTATATAAACCTGGAAAACGTCTCTATATCTGCCTTCGTGAAAAATTCTAAAATTGCGTGACTTCCTTAAAACCGTAACAGATGTATAAATTCTATGTAAAAAATCGTTATTTCACACGCGAACTACAGACCATATACACAATTTATCTTATGCAACGTCAATATTAAGAAGAAGAAATAAGAATTATACTCGACTGGATACAATGTATGTATATTTACACGCACGCGGACTCACTTTTCTACATGTGATGTGCGGTAGTGCGGTAAACTTAAGTAAACTCGTGAGAAGCGAAAAGGCAGGATTTGTCGAGAGAGAAAGAGAGAGAGAGAAAAGGAGGAAGAAAAAGGGAAAAAAAGAAGAGAAGAAAATTATAAAGATGCCTTTTGTTGTACTCCCAAATATTGTTCATCACATTAAAAAAAAAAAATAGATCCAGTTCTCTCCGTATGCTAACAACAAACCGTTGTCGCTATCGCACATGTCACATTTAATATAACTTAAAAATACTAATTACAAGTCCGCTGTCTAAGGAGGTAACCATTGTGTGTAACGAACTGCATAGATCTTTCTCTCGGAGCAATGCAAAACTCACATTGAATTACATTACGTTTTTCTCTTGAAAAGAGAGAGTTTTCATAGATAAAAACGAATACTGATTCATGTTCTTACAGTGAAACATGTTTAAAAAATTGTACAAAGGCTCTTGATTGTCTCATTGCAGTTCTACTGAATTGCGAACTCAAGCAAAATCTTATGAACTGCTTATGCTGAATAAAAAAAAAAAAAAAATAAATAAATAAAATTTCTTTTTTTCTTTTCTCAAATCTGCATGTCCTATCTTTCCAGTAAAGTGGACTTCGTGATAGATAGTTATATAGCTATTTATAGCTAATTTTAATTGTAAAGATTTGTAGCTATTTATCGATTTATCCACGAATTGAAAAGGTTTTCAAATTCAATATGACTGCAGTGAGGAAACAAGAGTCTCTCAACATGAGTTCATAAACTTTCAATGAACAACCATTACAATGATAATGCGAAGACCTATTAAATCGATAACTCGATAAATTTCATAAGTGCATTGTTCAACCTTTGTTGCTTTAATGAGACTGAAAACTGTTTTATAAAACAACACGATTTCCTTTCTTTTATATAATCATAGCATGAAAATTTCATTTGTCAGCTGAACTTTTGAAATCAATGGAAGCAATCATATAAGCGTTAGGACCAACATCTTTTCGCGAAGACGCGATCCTGTTTCTACACTTTCAAGGTAGTTAACAAGATAATCATCGTACCTGTACAACAACACGATTATATAGAATTTTCGATATAATTTTCTTTAGAATACGCAAAACTTTATACAGATTTTCTTATCGTTATTAAATTCGGTTGAACGCGCAAATAAAATAGTACAGAGTGATTTGTAAAAAAATGGAAAATGTCGCGTGTCCGTTCACACACTGTGTTTTTTGTACCATTGAGCCAATGTATTATTCAGATCGTCAGTATAGGTAAATGTAAAAAAGAAATAGCGTTTTTTTTATATATATTATAGACCAAGCCGCTTCATAAAAATAGAAGTACTTAGCAGAAGCGCCTGCGCAATCCGATTCGCTTTACAATCTCGATATTTTATACAAGTAAACGTTTTATTCCAGCGTAGAAGAAAAAGACCGGAAATAAAACCTTATTTTAGTTTCCACTGTATTATCTCCGAAGACCATATCGGAGATTCATTCTGTATCGCAAGATGGAAAATAGCGTAACGACGAAGCAAGCGTCGAGATCAAGAAGACCGATCGATTGAAAACTCCATCTCCATTCATCTTTGGACAGTCCCTTCGATAATGATCCGAGTAACTTTTACCTAGAGAGATGCCGTTTTAGGTAGAGGGCGAATCTAGAAGATAAGCGCGGGCGCGCGGTGTCATTTTACGTATGCGACCTCGGCTACTTATGCTGATGCCGGGCTCCGGTATGCTCTCGTCGCTATCCTCGGCGTACGAGTGACGCTTGATCTTGCGCCGGTTTCTCACCGGCATCGTAGTACTGTCGTCGCTATCCTCGTTGTAACAGGGACGCTTCCGAGCCGAGGATCGCCTGCTGCTGTGCTGCGTCGTGTTCTCCGAGTCCACAAAACTGCGCTGCTTCCGAGGACTCGAGCGCGACGATCTGAATCCTCTGTAGGAATAATCACTGTCCTCCGAGTCTTGATGATTAGCCTTATGTTGAATATGCTGCTGCTCTTCTTCCTCCTCCTCTTCTTCCTCTTCCTGCTCCTGCTCTTCTTCTTCATCGTCGTTTTCGCTCTCGCTATCGCTGTCATCATTCTTTCCATTGTTAGCAGTGTATTTTTGGTTTTGCACGCTCTCAGTTACTAACTTTCGTGATCTAGTATCTCTTTTGATGATCTTCTCTTCTTCGCTTTCCTCCGTAGAGTCTGGCGCTAGGAATTCCTCCTCGTCCTCTTCGTTATCCTCGTTCGCCTTGCTCTCCGCAACGTACTCATCATCGTCGTCGTCGTCGTCGTCGTCGTCGTCCGCGATAACGTTCGATTTCACTTTAGATTTGGATTGCTTACCGTTTTTAATATTTTTGCCGCGATTCTTGCGAACCTGCTTGCTGCGACCGCCGGGCGTGTAATCGTCCCCAGAATCGGAATCGGCACTAACACTAGGTATCGCTGTCCTTGCTCTAGTTCTTCGGACAGGAGCACTGTCACTGCTATCACTGTCCGACGTTGCTTCAGACTCACTAGCGTCACTATCACTATCTTTCGGCTTCTTCGTTACGGTCGACCGGCAGATTCGCAGTTTCAGCGTTGGCCGGGACGGCCCGGAATTAGACCGCTTCGTGTGACCGTTCGTCATCCGAGATGGTCCTAAAAAGCGAAGTAAAATTAAGATTAGTAATTTAATTATAAGAAATTGGTTCAGATCATGAAAACTATAAAGGTGTAATAGATTGTAATCAGTGCTGGTAACAATCCCAATCTATTGACTACCCATTTTGAAAATTATGACGACCGTATAAAGCATACATCATGAGAAGTTTGTCAAACTTTGTGGCCTAACACAATATAAATATATTTAGTAAAAATTTTGTTTAATTCGTAGTTTTATCAAAGTACAGGGTCTTTTTCTTCAAATTCAAAATACGCAGATGACAAAATAATTCTCTGCTGAAAACATCTGAAAATATTTCCAAAATTTGACAAACTCCTTACGCGATATATAACAAAGTGATAATTTGGAAAAAAAGGTACACGCGCGTACCAGGTGCAAATATGTCAAAATTTTTCTTTTTCTGCTCTTTACCAGACTCCTCGTCGTCGTCGTTCTCACTGTCTACATTGTCTTCGTCGTCATCGCTAGGAGCAGATTTTGATTTGGAAGGTCCTGTACATAAAACAATTTACATTTTATCGCGTTACGTTTACACGATTCAATAATAACCGCTTACCTGTGCCATTACTTAAATTAGGTTTCTTCCTCTGTCTCCTCTTTCTTTTCGCTCTTGTTTTCTTCTCATTGTTCTTCTCATTGTTTTTATTATTGTTACATTTACGTCTGCTCGCCGATTTCCAATTTAAAAGTATCCTATGCATGTGATCTTCGAACATAGCCGACAGTCTTATTGTCATTGAATATATCTGTACGAATAGCCGAACATCAAGGAAATGCGGAGTTATGAATAAAGCAGGCGCAAATATTACATCAACTTACCCTCGAGCGTTTGTTGGTATTAAAATTCCTACTATTTGTAAATATCAATTTCATGTCCTTCGCAAATTCCACAGGCGTCTCATAATTGCCACCTAGTAAATCCTCTTTGACGGTACGCAAATCCATCGGTGTGTCTATTATTTGATAATACTCCGGATGTTCTAATCTGTCCACCGGTTCTCTGCAAAAAACGATCGGTATTTCCTCATTCATATTCCTTAAGGTACAAAAAAATAATGCTATTAAAAATTCAAGTTTTCTCTTGACTTACCTGAAAGGTATCGAGTCTTCGCACTGCCATAAACTCTCCAGCAATTGGCGACACGCCAGTTTCCAGTCTTGTGATATCTCTTGCGAGCGCAAATTTCTACTCGAAGCAGATCTCGGTTTACTCGTCGAGGGTCTGTTGTTTTCTACGTCTACCTCCGATTCAGAAGAGTGATACGTATCATTCAATTGGTGATATACTGCCGGAACATCCACATCGGTAGTTTCCCTACATAAGAAACGTTATTTAAAAAACGTACAAGCAAAGAAAAATATATATGAAGATTCTGCAAATGCCACTTCTGCATGTATCTTACTTTATTATACGTAGACATAAGTCAGTGACTATTCTCGCTTTTTTCACTATATGACTGTGCGGTTCGTTGAATTGTTCAGCGTTCGTTGCTAAGTATCTAACATCAAATTGCGCCGATGTGATTCTTCTGTAGAAATGATTCTCGAAACGGGCTTTTATAGTCGACAAATCAATTGGATATTCCACGATATAGGCGTAAGTTGGATAAAGACTAAGATCCACCGGCACCACAAACGGTTCTGCGATCGCGAGACTCATTACTTGATCCAGGCCTCGTATGATTCGGCGACAAGTCGCTTCTCTGTCACCCATGGGCCACTCCTCCGCATGTGGTTGGTACAGTATCGCTTGTCTCTCCTCCGGTAAAACGGAAACTGCACCGCCAATTTCCGTGGGAACTCCTAAACAAGTAATCAGTGCATAATTAAAAGTATAAGTAAATTAAATCAAAAAATTTTATTTTATTTTATAAAAAAATTTTATTAAAAAAATTTAAAATAATTTCAAATTTTGATAAAAAGTTATGTTGAAATATTACATCGAAATAAAATATTACAATTGTGCCGTTTGCTCTTTCGATTTGAAACTAAACGTCTATTTTGATAATCAAATTAAACGAGCTTACTATCTTCGTCAATAGGCTCGAGATCCCAAGGACTCATTCGTTCAAATTCTCCATTATCCCATCTGACGCGAATGGACATAAAATACGATTCCGGAAACTCTTCGTCTAATGGTTGCATTCCGACAATTTTCCCCATCCACCAGCCATCATCGATCATACAACGAAATTTATCATGCTGAGACCAACTTCGCGCCAACGCCATATCAAAGGTTTGGCGCAACACTAGGAAATCTAACACATCGGCCATGTCGTGGTATTTAATAGTAAAATTCTGCCCAGTAAGCCGACCGGCATCATCCATCAATGCTAATTTCAAACAGCACAAACGAGGCGGTCGTATTTCATACTTAATACCCACTACTTTTACAAACTCTTGCGCCTAGAATATAAGTTTCTGTGATTAGTATACCTACATATATCAGCGTTTAAGATATTAATATCAAATATGCTGGTTCAATATAAGGTGCTTTCTATTTACATCAAAACTCAGATAATTCTCACTTGTGACGTCGTTCTATCCTTTTTGGTAATTAATGAATAATAAAGACAGAATGACGTCACAAGTGAGATTTATCTGAGTTTTCATGTAAATGGAAAGTATCTATAATTAAAAACCTTTCTTAACCTCTAGAATAAAATAAACATACTCTAATATTTATCTTGGTCCATGGCTCGCACCGCGGACTAAGCTCATAAATCTTTTTATTCCTAATTGCATCTAAATAGAATTTATGACCTTGTCTGAAATACACTATTTCGTCGCCCATCTGCGGGTAATAAGGGGCTTTCCTCGGTATTACTTCGGTAAGCCATTCTGAAGGTCGATAAATTTCAGGAACTTCACGAATACCATTAGCTATTTGTATTCCCTGCTGGATAAGGATGATAGAGAGTTTAGAAAATGTCAAATTAAAATAACGTAAGAGTCGTAATATCTATATGCAATACTTTTTTCTTAGGACGCCTACTGCGTCTTCGGTCCGTCTCACTCTGGGGTGTGACAGACCGTTTTTTCACGGGTTTCCGTTTACTGCGTTTGGGCGGTTCTAAACTCAATCCGTGATCCGCGATCCAATCGGAATACTCAGTACTGGAATCTGTAGTGCTAGAATCGGAGCACATATCTTCCTCGTGAGCAGTGGAATCGTTGCTACTGGCTGAACTCGCTGACGTGCCAGCGTTTTCAGGACTCTGTAAAAACGTAAGGTATCACGACGCTTAACCAACCGCGTAAATCCGTACAGTCTCCTTAATCATCACTACAACACAGCAAACATGATTGTCGACAAGTTAATATTTATTAATATTAAATATCGTATCTGAGATACCTCATATTCATCCTCCTCCTCCTCTTCACGCGTTGCTCTAGTTCTATAACCGTGCCTAGTAGTTCTATTACGTTTCCGGTTTATAAGTTTATTTCCTATATTGCCTTGATCAGTGGCAGTGCTCGAGGTAGGCTGTGGTCGCCGTCGCATTTCCTGTCGCCAAGTCTCTATCTCATTATCGGCCATCGCTTGACTTCACAGAAAACATACAAAACGTAAATTAATTTAAAAATCGATATGTTCTTTTCACATTAATATTAGCATCATATTCAACATAGTGTTTGTATCACGAATGAAGAACTGATCAATTCATTTAAGACAGTTTCTTATGAAATTTGTTCGTCATTCTGATCACGTTTATTTATCTCATGATATTATTTAAAAAAATCCATGTAATATTTACATCATTTTGAGTTGAGTCTCCATTACAGCCGGATTAATGGGACGCGCGAGCATAGGCTTATTCCAAGGAGTAGTGTTATCCCTTTGCCAATTGCCGCTGCTTTGCCGAACACCTTCAACGTTGCCTTCTCTTCTCAAACCAGCTCTACTACCACGAGGACTCGCTATTTGACGAATCGGTTGTTCCGCGACGTTATTCTCCCTATCTTCTCCGGCACCAGCGGCGACCGCTTCTCCATCCGCTCCTCCATTGATATTTTGTCTCTGAGCAAGAGCCTCAATTAAACGATCAATGTTCGATCTAGGCTCTTGTTCTGGAAGACCTTCTATAACTTCTTGCATGCCTATTTAATAGAAAAGTTTGTGTTACTCTAATTAAAACAATCATTCGTTAAAAAGAATTCCGAATACCCTGAAAAAAATTAGGAAATAATTGCAAAAAAAAAAAAAAAAAATGATTTTTCTTACTATTGAAGACCAACATCTGTTTCAATTATTGAACTTTTTAAGGTTTGCGATTGTTTTGCATTATCGTATGTATTATTATCTTACCGCCTGCACCAACTGCAATATTTGGTACCAATTGCTCGCCCCTACAATTTTCTCTTCCTGGTACCAATCTCTGCAACGCTGGCGGATAGGGATTTCCATCTACATCAACCAAAAATGGTGGCGGCATCAAATGCGGCGCTGTTTGTGTTTGCTCGTCGAGAACATAGTTATTTCCATCTCTTATCAAAGGACGATAATCCGTGTGGAAGAATAATTCTTTCGGTATCTGAAAATATAATTTAAGTAATAACTTAGAAATAATTTAGGAATGTGCTACCGATACAAAATGAAATATACAAATGGAGGCTTACGATTTTCAGTTTCTCGACTGCACATCCAAATCCGTACATCAACAGATGTCCATTAGAATCCGTCGCGGCGAGCCTCGTACCATCGGGCGACCATTTCGCGTCAAAAATAGCACAATTTCCTTGACCTTCAACAAAATTTTGAAAGCACTCAATCGGTTCTGTTTGCAATACATCCCAAACAATAAGCTGGCCATCGTGACCAGCACTGAGAATCATTCGAGGATCTATTGGATGCGATTCCAACACAAAAACTTCATCTTTGTGTCCCCGCAGGACCTTCACCAATCCACCCGATTTTGCGTTCCACACTTTCAACGTATAATCGTTGACTGCTGTTATAACAAATTCGTCGCTCACGTCCCAACAAACCATGGTTACTTTCGCCTTTTTGTTCGAGTCATCATCCGTTTCTGGTTCTCTGTAAAAAGAAAGAGAAAAAAAATATTTTTTAACACATTGCATTAAAGGTATGGAATCTTTCAATGAAATCTTTATCTCTTTAAGAAACCCAAATAAAAAGACAACCCACCCGGGGAGCTTTGTCGTCATGAGCAGCTGTTTATGTACCCACTGCTGCTGCTCGAAATGCCATACGTTCGCAGTACCATCTTTAGAACCAGAAATGAATTTTAAGCCGCTGTGCGCCCATTGAATACTATCGACTGTATCGGAATGCGCCTCAATTTCGAGGACTCTGCGTGGTCCTTCGTCCCCTAACATCGCGTAAACTCTCACGTTATGATCCGCGGAGCCAGCTGCCATAAATGCACCTCCGGGGCTGAAGGAGGAACAAATCATTTGCGCTTGGCCGGGCCTCATTTTCTCATGATACTGAATGGGCTTTGTTCTGTAACAAAAACGGCGCGATTGTCCCACATAAAAATGTTTATACAAGTTGAAAGTAATATTACAGGAAAAGGATATGTAAGAACAAAAAATTATTGAGATTACTTGTATATAATTGATCAGCTAAACTTACTGAAATACTGCTCTCTCGTTCGGTTTCTTTGTATGAGACCAAAAGGCTACGGATCCATCAGTACTGGTAGAGACTAAGTAGTAAACGTCATTACACGCTATTGGACAAAAATTAATGGACGTAATCATGCCTGAATGCCCGGTTAAAACTGCCACCTTGAGAGAAATATAATTTATGAGTAAAATATAATTCTCCTAGAAAAGTAACTCTGTCTCCTGTATCATCGTTTTGGTGTACTTACAGGCGACATCGACTGAAAACACCAAACCCGTATTACTCGATCTAAACTTCCCGCTGCCAACAGGGTATTTTCGAAATTCACCGCAATGTCCATAATCTCCGCGGATGCACCACGGAAAGTGGCGAGCAAACGTCCGTCAATGGAACTCCAGATTTTGACGAGCAAATCGTCCGCTCCAGTTACAATATATTTGCCGGTGCGATCATACAGCACGCAGTACACCGCGGATAAATGGCCCAGCGTATGCCGATACAACTTCATTTTGCTGTAGAACTTTGTAGGTATCGCCTGCCTCCGGCTCAAGGGGCCAGAATTCTCTCGTCCCTGAAGTACACGTACTAGTAGGCAAAAAGATATACACGCCAAAATTATACATCAACCATTTGCACAGAAAGCAAAATTAGAAGAGTACTGGGCATGTATTATGTATTATGTATTATGGAACTTTTCGGAATGGATTCCGATCGGAATTATTCCGTATTGCGTTGAAAACAATAAAAATCTAGAAAATAATTAACTTCGATCAGAATCCATTCCGAAAAGTTCCATAATACGTGCCCACGTCAAGAATACACATGACAAATGTATCTTGCACAAACAACTGTTGACTACCGAGCTCTCTTACCTATGTTAGGCACTGACAGGCTACCGAGGAGTTCCAGAAAAGGTTTTCCACCGAGTCTTATAGAATAATCGACAATGCTGTATGTACGACGCGTAAAATCTACAAAAAACAAAGAATTTCACAAATTCCATGTTTAAAATTTATTGCATCAGAAGTGAACGTTTTAATCCAGAAAATATCAATTAATTAATATTAAATATAATTGATATCAGGCATCTTCATACCTTCGTGGGTACGCAGCAGGGACTGCCTGCCTGCTCCCAGAAGCGATATCACTCCACGAACGCATGGCGGCACTTCTCTCTCTAACACTGGTCCTATTCTGGCACATATTTGCAACAAATAATGTGGTCCAATGTGAGGATATTTCTTTTCCTAAAAAAATCGTCACAATTTCTCAATCAAATCACTGCGAAATAATCCATAAATATTCGACGTCTAGAAATTTGACAAGTATTTACAAATTCACATCGAGTACCACGTGGAAAGGTTTCAAGATTATAGAATATTCGCAGAAAGAGGTCGTATAGACTGAAGTCCGACATCAAAACAATCTTTTTTAATTTCGGTCGAAACCGAAAAAGAATATTCGGTTATGTGTCAATTTCGGCCAAAAACCGAAATTTTCACGTACTATTACAATCCGTAGTATGCTATATACAGATAGTATACGGATAGTAGTATCATAATTATATTATTTCAATAATAAGAAAATGTCTAAACATATGATAAAAATATTTTTTAAACAGGTCTTCTAAAAATCTGCGAAAGATAAACAATTTCGGCTACGTCGCCAAAACTCGCTTTCAATTTCAGCCGAAACCGAAACTCAACCAAAACTCCGATTTGTTTTTGCTAAAACGAGCCGAAAGCAAAACAGATTTTTCGGTCGGACTCAAGTATAGACTCAGTTTCATTACCTAAACACATGTTGTGTATTTTTCTCAAGCGTCATTTGGTTCTACATCCTTCGTGTTGGATGTGTAAAATACGAGAATCAATCAAAAATAATTACAAATTACATGTAACGCAGAAGAAATAGTACTGCACAAAACTAGAAATTAACGTTCCCTAAATTGTCAACGAAAACGTTGTCCGATCGTCCGGACTCCGGAACGTTCGCGCGAGAAATTCGAACGATCAAGTAGTTCCCGCGACCGGACCAATCGACGCTCGCGCACCGACGCGCCGACCAATCGTAGCCGGCTTGGTCGTCACGCACGTAGCCGCACTTGACAAACAAGCCGCGGGCGTCTATATTCATTGATCAGCTCACGCGAAATGGCCGGAGACGCGCCTCCATTGGCCGACGGACGGCGGCGGTGGGGGAACCGTGAGCGAACGGTCGGCTGCGTGGGCGCGACAGAGAGGGAACGAGGCGACGCGAGAGGAGTCACGGCGATCAAAGGGGGTGGAGAGAGCAACCCCCCGCGGATCGACGGGGGGGTACTCGATGCGCGCATTATTTCATCGAACCACCTTGCGACGCGGCCCGAGTCTTCCCCCGTACGGGGGAAGACTCGGACTTGCGTCGCGCGGCGAGTCGAAGGGCCCCACACACGTTTCGCCTCTGCCGATCGCCATGTCGCGACCGTGGTGCGTGCCGTACTCACCAATTGCTCGAACGTCTGACTGTGCACGTTGCCCTCCCAATCGAGTCGCGACGGAAGTACCTGCGAACAGAGGCGCGATCTAAAAAAAACCCATACGGGGGATGATCGGGGGAGGAGGGGGGGAGAGAAATCAATGCCGATCGATCGGCGATCGCCGCCGATTGCGGTCCCGCCGGAACGGCCGGCGATGCCTCGCGACCGGCCAAGGTCAGTGACCTTGAGATTCTAATGTTTTGACAAGCAGAAACCACGTGCGAGCCATGTGGTCCGCAACTCGGCGTTGTATACAGTGTGTCGGGTCCGCCGTTACGGCTTACCTCGGCACGCTCCAGTTCCCGCTTCAGCACCTGAAACAAAGCGCGTTGAGTGCTCGCGTGACGCGCGTTCGTATACGTAGCTTGCTCGGGCCGGAGCCCGTGGTTGTCGTTCACTTACCGCCGCGGCCTCCGGACAGATGCCCGCCTCGAGGAACTTGACGATCAGGAAGTAGAGCTCTGGAAAAAGAGGAGTTGCGCGGGGCGCTTTTAGCGACGGCGGCACGTAACGGCGCGACGGCACGGCACACGCTCGCGCTTCCGTGCCGTCCCGCTTAATTCCACCCGTTAACGGCCATCCGCGTTTACCTGGCGTGATCCCGGACTCGTTCCTGGACGCGATGCCCTCCATCCCGGCCGGATCGATCTTCCTATTCACTTACGGACGACGACGGGAGCATCGGGCTTACACGGCTCGTAGTACCGCTACAAACCACCACGGAGTTCATTTTCTCTGTACTGCTCGGGACCGCGTCACGCACATGCGCACGCTCGCCTACCCGACGCGAAAGTAGTCCCTCCAATGGTGGAGCGCCGCGCCGCTCTACGGACACAGGAGCGTAGCGGGGCCGCGCGGGACCCCGACCCCGTGCCGTCGCGCGTCGCTCGGAAAAATGTGTTTCGATCGCCGAAAATCCGCGATCTCCTCGGCGCGATCGAACGATCGATCGTCGTATTCTTGACGAATTCCGCGAAGCCGTATAAAAAGGAATCTCGTGCCTCGCGCGAAACCATCGCGAGGAAACATGGCGAACAATCCGGATTACATCATCCGGGAGCCTATCGGCGAGACGACGACTCCGCCATTGAACGCGGCACGCTTGAAAGCGTCTCGCGGTCAAACCTCGATTCGCGAATTTGATCAAGACAAAATTCTTCAAATTACTTAATAGTCTATTTATAGAGGCGAGGCGCGACGGAAAACCAATGCAAATGAATAAACGAATATTGCATAATCCGCCGGTGATGTGTGTCTTTCATACGTGACATTTTCGTGAGAACGAATCGAAGTATATTTGAAAAAAGGGTATTCGGCGACGCTCGTTCGCGACGATCGACGAAAACCGCGCGAGAAAATCAACGACAAATCATGTATTAAAAGCACACCTAAAAGGGAACCATTATCGCTCACGTTGCTCGTTTCACCGTGCAACTTCGACTCGCACGACTATCCAGACGTAAAAATCGATCGATATTCTTGAAAAAAAATAAAATAAATCGCGAAAGATCGCATCGGCCCGCGTCGGGGAAACGTATCGGGGACCGCGTATTGATCGCGGGGAGATCGTAACAGTAATTTATCGCGTCGAGCAGACGCGATCGTGTCCACTTTCGAATAACCGATGCAGGTTCGTGAATTTAATAGAGCGAGGCTTTATCGGGACATCCGTCTCCTTGTTTGTCGCAGCTGCACGTTAATGAATAAGGGGTTGGGAAAGGAGAGGAGCGAAGAAAAACGCGCACATGGCGCAACTGCGAAAACGGACAGGACGCGACACGTGCGACGTGTGTGTTGCGCGCGCACATGCATGCAGTGTACATACGTATATGTGTATGTTATATACGTATATGTATACACACATTCGTTATATATCGTTAGTATGAGTGTGCTTGACGGTATACGCGTGTATACCCATGCATATTTATGTGTATTACGACGCAATATGATAACACATATTATACATATTATCACACACATACGCGCGTGTATGCACATACGTACGTGTAGCGATGAATTTGCGTCGTTTTCCGTAAAATCATATCTCTCTCAATCTAAACAGTGCAACATAATTAAAATATATAATTATAAACAGGTCGGAGCCGAGGGTTTCTATTTTCGCGACACGTGCCTGCACTGCCTGCAGCCTGCAGCTCGCTTCACGCGACACGTCACGAGAGCGAGGAGGAGTAAAGGGGTGGAGGGGCAACGGCGGCGACGCAAGCCAATATGGCGGCCGCGACGGACGGACGATGACGATGAGATAGGGGACGGGGACTGCGCGTTCACGTGTACCACGTTACACGCGTCGAACGCTAGACACTCTCCTCGAATATTAACGAGAACGACGCCGATCGTTGCTGACGGTCATAGATGTTCGATTCGAGTTCGACAGCGCGAGAGAAATGATCGGGATCGTCGCGATAACGGCCCCCGGCCGCTCCGGCTCGCGTTAGATGAAGACAAAAAGGGAGAAAAAGAAAGAGACAGAGAGCTGCTCGCACGAGTTAAACTGCGTTTGGCATTTCGTCAGCATTCCGTTAGGAGCAGTTAGGAGGTGCCGAAGACACCTCAAGGATAACCCCAATACACCGTCGATGTAACGCGCGCGAATGCGTAGATAAGATAGATAATTAGGATGATTATGGATACGACGCGGTAGCCGCGTCGCAAGTAGTTTTTTTTAGTTGCGTTACGAAGGTTAAACCATGACTGGCAGCTGATATCGTCGTTATCGTCTCAACAAGCCCAGTGGCACATTGTCATGTTCGTCGACGAGCACTGACTACTGGACAGTCGAGTCTGATAGAAGCGTTCGACGAAGGGTCGGTCGAAGGCGGTACGTCTTTCCGCATTTTACACGTCCGTACATAAAATTCGGAGTACGATGTCGTGGGTGAGAGAACGCACTTTGAACTGGTTTCAACTCCTGGCTTTGAAGATCATTAAAACCGGCCAGTTACCCAGGCATGTGGCGTTTATCATGGACGGTAACAGACGTTATGCGAACAAACGTAATATAGTGAAAAAAGAGGGGCACTCGCAGGGGTACGTATGCTTGAAGAGAGTTTGCAGATACGTTATAGTCTACGTTATGTTCGTCTAATGTCTTGTGTTTTGTTTGTGACAGGTTTGAAAAAATGACCGAGACGTTGAATTGGTGCATGGATCTTGGCATTTTAGAGGTCACGGTTTATGCTTTCAGCATAGAGAACTTTAAGCGCAGCAAAGAGGAAGTCGATGAGCTCATGGACCTTGCCAGGCAGAAGTTCAAGCGTCTCCTAGTAGAGAAGTATGCGTGACATTTCAAATCGGGCATTACTTTGCGTCACAGTTGCATAGATCTTGCTGTTACAAATGTAAAAAATTTCCAGGGATAAGTTAATGGAATTTGGAGTGTGCATTCGCGTGATTGGCAATTTGTCCTTGCTTCCAGAAGATTTATGCAAATTGATCGCTGAAGCTATGGTCCTCACGAAGGACAATAACAAAGCATTTTTAAATCTTGCTTTTTGTTATACGTGTAAGTACGGTCACTGTAAACCATATTTATATTCACACTCGATGTTATATTTTATATACTAGCTGTGGATGAAAAGTTACATTACTTTCTAATGTTAAATATATATATTATATATATATATATATTTAATATATATAATGTAAAGTAATGTGTTATATACAGTGTAAAGTAATAAATTATAAAAAACATGTACATATAATTTAAAACAAAATTTTTTGTTTTTTACATATCTGCAGCAAGGGATGAAATTACTCATACAATTAAAGATATAGTAAAGGGTGTAAAGCATACTGATATTTTACCAGAAGATATTAATGAACACCTGATTGCCGACTGTTTGTACACTTACAAGTCTCCAAATCCAGATTTATTAATTCGTACTTCCGGAGAGACTCGATTGAGCGATTACCTCTTGTGGCAAGTAAGAAGACGTATTTCATTTTTTGTGACTTGAATATATTTCTTCTTCTGTAACTTATCGAAGCAGAATCTAAAATAACGAACAATCAAACGTCTAAAATAATTTTACCTAATTTTTTTTGTTTAGATTGCTGACTCCTGCGTCTACTTTACCGATGTATTGTGGCCTGAATTCAGTATATGGCATTTTCTCGGTGCAGTTTTTTATTATCAGAGATGTTATCCTGACTTACAAAAATTTAGGAAGAATTCGAAACCAATCGTGCATAATAGTAGAGTATCCATGTACGTCGATAAGTTGCATCATGAACGCGACGTTATGATTAAAAATATATATCTATCGACAGTTCAGTCCTAGAAACAAATAAACGCTATTCCAGTAAATCTAATCAGTAAAATATGCTGAAAATCTATCGCATGTATTTAGCTTCAAATTAACTTTCCATTACGGTATAGTTTACGGTATACTTTTTCCTCAGGCAATTTTATTCTATTTCGTGAATATATGTCTACCAAATTATTACAGCGATTAAATTGTATTATGTCTCGTGCATCAACAAAATTAAATTGATAATAAATTTATATATATATTTATACATATAAAAGTGGTGTGTGTATATATAAATTTATATATAAGAACTAGTCAAGCGATTAAACAAAGACAGAAGATGAAACAAATCATATATGAAAACTAATGTTAAAATTTATACAAATATTTGTTCTATGGACACATTTATAATACCATAAACTCAGGGAGATAGCTACAGGTACTTCCAGCTACATAAGATGTTTTAGAAAACAAGAAATAATAAAAGGAATAATTAAATCTTTAAAATATGTAAACTGAGCAAGACCTAATATTGAAATGCTTGAACAATGAAAAAAATTACTGAAGTTTTTACTTGTACAGAATCTTTTTCATTTTTCTCTCATATAAACATGACATGTAAAATAGATTCATTCTTATGAAGAAATGAGATCATTAGGAAAGCTTATAAAATACGTATAAGATATGTATAATTAAGTAATTTATCAATCAATCTTGCCGATAAAAATTTAATAATGAATTGTAACAATTTCAGCAAGTATCGGTATTCTATTACAATGAGATATTTGTTTTCTGAAACGTCCTAATCATAATTGTATGTAGATCAGTAGATGATAAAATTCGCTTCCATAAAGTGTTATGTTATAGAGCATTTATGTATTTATTTATCTCTGTATGTACATTCCATACATCGGTTTTCCGATTGCCATGTGCATTGGAGAATTGTAAAACAAATATAATAGCGATAACAAATTATATGTATATCAAATAAATAATGTTAGTCATAATATTAACACGCGTGGTTATAAAGATATAAATATACGAATAAGTTCTTTACGTTGCAATATGTACTTTATATATATATATATATATATAGATCTGTTTTCGAATTCGAGAAGTGTGTATAGAACGGCCTATACACTATTTACAATAACCTTGTTTCATCATGTGTTGTTGCACAAAGCAAATAACAATGTTTACGAATGTACACTTAGGGTCAATCACTCTATCGAAATAAGATGTACACAATATTTTTCAAGTCTATAGTTCTTCGTCAGCATGATTTAAAATATCACTATATGGGATAAAATTTGTTCATATTACAGAATACTCAACACCTTGCACAATATTTAGCCTATCGCGAAGCAAAAGTATCCCAATATCTATATATAATCTTATTTACAATTTATTCAATATGTATCTCTTATATTGAGCCTGATTAAGATAAAGTAAATATAGTAAACATTTACGATATAGATACAATTTTTTTAAATGTACATACAAGAAATATACATTTAGTCTGCTTTTCTAACTGTTGGAGATATCGTGCGATTATTTTTTTTTTATATACTCATTAAAGATATAGGAACATATGTATTGGCACATCTCTAATAGCTAGAAAATCGTCATTTGGATAAAAATGTGGATCATAGAACTGAATGTTGGAATTATATTTGCGTTTGATGATTTCACAGGAAGACAAAAAATTGGCTAGTTAGACATAAAAAAATGGTTAAAGGGACTCTTATATGTTTGTTAACAGTTCAGTTTTTAAGCACAGTTTTTATGTATTGATTCGATAAGAAATCAATTTCGTAAAAAATCAATTTTTTTACTTATTAGAAAGTGGAGATATTTCAGTTTTGTTCAATTGTATCTATATCGAAAGAAATACAATCAAAGCGAGATAATCGTAACAGGGAGATAAATGTGACGTCTTAATATTATGTTACAAGTTAATGACACTGAATATTGACTCGGCAGTCATCGTCGTTGAATAAATCTATGATTGTTAAGTTCATAATGGGGTGTGCAGCGTCACATTTATCGCGCTGTTAACAACATTATCTCAAACGATAATTTACCACTTCATCTTGCAATAATACTTAATTACGTCAAATCAACTTGCTTTTGCGCGTGTCCTTATTTCGAGTTATAAGGCGGATAACGTCTCGTCGAGGGTTGCCTCTGTCTGGCCAGAAAAGATTGACCCTGTCCCGAACTAAGCGCCGCAAGGCGCTGATCCATCACTTCTTTATGACAGTTCAGACCTAGTCTATGAAAGGCCGTCACCATCAGCTTCTCCTCCATCTCTCGCAGCAACCTGGACTCCTTCATAGACCGCTCCATGTCCTCGATCATCTTGCGCTGCTCCACCAGTTGGTTGCGCAGCACGGCGACCTCGCTCGGCGAAGAGTTGCTCTGCTTCGGGTCGAGACTCTTTATTACACTCTTGGCCTTCTCAATGTACTTCTTGTAACGTTCCTCGAGCGCGGCGTTCTCGTATTCCTTCCGCGTGAGCTTCTCCTGAAGAGCGAAGGCCTTCTGCTTCTGAGCCTGCAGAACGCTCTCGCGCTCTTCGAGCTGCAGGGTCAATCGTTCCTTGTCGGTTTGCGCTTTTCGCAGTTCGTCCTGCAGCTGCGACATCTTCTGATTCAAGCCCACGTTGTCGCTCTTGCTGTCGCCGCCAACCTGAGTGCCCATGGCTTCCTCTAATTTGGTTTCCAACTCCATTATCCTTTGATTCGCCTTGCGATTTTGCCCCCGCAGCGTGTTGAGACGCTCCTCGGAGTCCTCGAGTAACGCCTGCACACTCGGCAGCTTGTCATCGTTGCCGGTCAGCTTCATCTTCATCATCTTGTTCTCCAGCTGCAGACAGAGTAGCTTCTCTTTGACCTCAAGCGGGATCATTTCCGTCGCGGAGACTCCGGTACTGTCGGCACTGGGTTTCGCCATGTTCTCGGCGGCTTGCAGTTGCGTGCACTTCAGCTCCTCGTTCGTCTCTTTCAGGGCGTCTCTCTCGATGGTCAGCCGATCCCTCTCCCTCTGCAGGGCGCCCAACTTCGCTTCCATTTTCTTGCCCTCGAACTCAAGCCGATCGTTCTTGTTGCTCTGTTCGTCTAGCCTGTGATGGACCTCCGCGAGCTGTTGCTTACATACCTCCAGATGACCGCGCAGCATCGTCGTGCGCTTTGCTTCTTCCTCGTAGTCCAATTTAGCTTGCAGATACTCGACGTTCTTATCTTCCAGGATCTTCAATTGCCTCTTAAGGTCACTCATGTCCTCCATCTTCTTCTTGTACGACTCTATCGTGATTTCGTACTTTGCTACCTTGTCCGTATTTTCCCTCAAGGCGTCCACCTCGTCCTTCAGGTGGTTCGCCTCGTCGGCCGCCTTTTGCAGATCCTCCTGCCTCGACTGCAGCTCCAACACCTCCTTCTCCAACACTTCTACCTTTAATCTATAATCATCCCTGGACGTCTCCATCTTGAACAGCTCATCCTTCAACTCTTCCACCTGCTTCCGCAGCCCGGAATACTTGAGGATAGAGCCGGACTCCTCCGGATTCTCAAACTCGTCCAGCCGCTCCTGGAGTTTCTTGTTCTCCGTGATCAACGCGGCCTTCTCCTCCTGCAACAGAGAGAGCTGCTGATCGAGCTCGTGACACCTTTGCGCCAGCTGGTCCTTCATGTCCGCCGTCGCCTGTAGCTCGGCGTAGAGCCGCTGCTGAGCGCCGTCCGCCACGTCTACCAGGGACTCGAAGTTCAGCTCCTGGATGCTCTGCATTATCGCCTGCTGCACCGTCTCCTCCATACCCATTATCCTGGTGATGTACTGCTGCTTCTGGTCGCAGTTGACCGCGCAGCCGAGGATCAGCTGCAGCAGCCGGCGCAGCTCGTCGTTGTCGCAGTGCTCGCCGATCTTGCCCGCGTCCGGCTTGGCGTAGCCGGACAACTGTTGGTTCAGGCACTCCACGTAGTACTCCATCACCGCCTCCACGATCTTCTTCATGTTGCTGACCCTCAGGCGCCAGTTGGTGCCCACGTCGGTCTTGATCTTCGCCTTCCACACCGCGGTGAACCATTCCGGCGCGATCTTGGCCAGGGCCTCCGCCAAGGCGACCCCGTCGCTTATCTCCTCCGCGGAGCTGTGCGGCGCTTGAAGGTCAAAGGTGCCCAGCCACTTGATCAGGTAGCCCAACTGCTGCCGGTAGTCCCCCATTTTGTCGCTTTTCCTATCCCGATCCCTGGACCTGCCTGGACCCAGAGAGCTCGAAGCAGGGGACTCGTCGACGACTTGTAGCTCTCGTCAAATTCCGCCAGTTGTGTCGCCCTCGTGACCGCGATTCTCGGTCGAATTCATAATACCGCGACGTCGAAATCGGGAGACGCCGTGCCGCGCGGGTCAGGGACGTGGCCGAGGATCGCCGTGGGCCGGGTCGCTCGCTAATCCGTGCGTACTCGAGCTAACCAAGAAACGGCCAGTGTCATCGCGCGTCGATACGGCGGCCCGATAGCGCCTTATCGGGGCGGAAGTCGCGAAATTCGAGCACCGCCTCGGACAACAGCTCGTGCACGTAGCGCGCGATAATTGTATCATTTGTATCGTGCATGACGCGCGTCAGCCGACGAGGGAGACGCGCCAGTCGATCATTTCGCTGTCCCAGTTACTCCTCCGGGTGGCCCGCATCTGCGAACGATAAAACGAGGTTCGGTCATACGCGTTAAGGGACCCGTTCACGATCAATCGTATATTGTGCAATATTGCCCAGTTGTGGAACTTCGAAATAACATCATTGATCGTGAACGGGTCCCTTTTTACGTGCCTCCCGTCGCTTTCTTTCCGCCTGAACTACCTCTTTTCCTCTCCAACGAAGGAACTTAAGCTCGGTCTCCGTGGTGAAGCGTGCCCAGGTGCCGTTTGACGTTGTTTGACGTTTCTCTCGTCGAAAAAGCAAGTGGGAATTTGGAGCAGCTGGGAATCCAGCTGTCGCGGAATTTGTTCGTGATTCGCAGCGGTGATCGAGCGACGAGAAATGACTCCGAGATCAAGATCGCTCGATCTGGCGCGTATCTGCCGACGTGACAATAATATTTATATATGTTACACGAGTCTCTTGTAAAAAAGTTAGAAAGGAGACACGCGGAAACGGAGCTCTGGTAGGATACGTAATAAAGCATGTGTGTGTTTGTGTGCGTTGTGTGTGTGTGGTAGACAGGTTAGGATGGAATTGTTGAATTAGCATGAGTGTCATATTAGATCATTAGATGTAAGTCTGTCGTGGAAGATAAAATGATATAAGGAAAGATATTGAAGGAGTTCTTTCGCTTTCTTTCTTCGAGCTAACTTTATCTCGCATAGAATGAAATTTATGAAAGTCACTCTGCGTTTAGTTTCTAATTAAGTGTTAAAACGCGCAATTAGCTTGTAACATCATCGATTTTCTTTACTTTTCATTTCATAGAGTTGATCTGTTTGAATTATATATGCATATCAATTGTTTCATTCGAAAAGTGACAAGAGAGACTTGCAGTTTGCTTTTCAAGTAGTGGCACAAATACAAAACTCCGTGGACGTGTTGCATTTTTAAGAAAATTGTTCTTCTCTTTTTAGATTATAAGATCATCCTGGAAAAAATGTTCTTGGCGAGAGTCATTAGAAAGTCCGCGGTGGCGGTGAGTCCGGTTAAGCAGCGGTGTAAGCTGTACTCGCATCAGGCGTCGTCGAGGGCTACAGTTCGCCCTACCCTGCCTTTGGGATGCTTGCGATTCTGCAGCGACAGCCCACCTAAATGTTGGAATTGCGACTACACGTACAAGTCCGAGCTGTTCTGCTCGAAGTGCAAGGTGTTGCAGGAATGGCCGGGGAACTTGAACTATTTCGATATCATGGGAATCAAAAGGGAATACAACGTGGCGAGCGAGGAGATTCATAAAAAGTACAGGGAGCTGCAGAAAATGTTGCACCCCGACAAGTTTGGCAACAAATCCGAGGTAAGCGTTCACGGAACCAAGCCTAGACGATCTTCTCTCGGAAGCTTTTTGTAATTTATTGTGTAATCAAAATTCTCCCTTTCTTATCTGTAAGTAAAATTTGTTTTAACTGTGTCGATAGAAAGAAAGGCAAATCTCAGAGAAGTTGTCGTCTCTAATAAATAAGGCTTACAGTACGTTGGCGCATCCATTAAAAAGAGGATTATATATGTTGCAATTAAAAGGTATATCAATACCAGAAGGTACTACCAGTTTGAATGCAAAATTTCTCATGGAGATTATGGAACGTAACGAAGAGATAGAAAATGCGATGGAGGACAGAGATAAGATCTTGAAACTGGCCAAAGAATCCAGGGAACTGCTCGACACAATGTCAAAGTAATCTTCATTTTTGGTAGCTTTAATCTACATGAAATCTACACCAAAATCGTTTTCAGTGTTTAACGTCATTCTTTTCGATTCTTTTTTTTCAGGCAAGTGGCAGAGGCGTTCAGTAAAGAAGATATTGACACGGCAACGAAGATTTTAATAAAAATGAAGTATTACGATACTGTAGATAACAGGTTAAAGAAGCTGAAGCATGACTTAGGTGTAGTAGAATAAATACATTGCAGTTTTTGCAAAATACAAATATTCTACACGAAACATTTTAATATTTTCGCTCGCTATATAAAATGTAAAAAATATGTTTTTGAACTGTATATACATATATATATGTTATAACATATGTACAGATTTGTGTTTAGTGGATCTTAAAACTTGTATATACGTACGATCTCTCATTTTATCGCGTCAACTTGATTTATTTGTAACAAATCAATGAAATCTAAATAAGTTCATACGTAATATAAATTTAACAAGCTTAATCTAGATAATGTAAGTATAAAGCACGAGGATAAAAGTTGGACTGAGAGGGGAAACTCGATACATTTGCCTTACGTTTGCTGATTATCTATTTTCCATTGCTCCAGCCACTGACATACTCTATTTACATTATCCATCATCTGATCTGGAGTATTGTTCGTTAGCTCGTGCACTATCTCTTCCCTGTAGTATTCCCTCGCCTCTTCGAGAATAATTTGAAAAATCTCGCAGTCTATATTGTCCTCCAGTTTCCTCCCGCAGTAACCCCTGTCCTTGAGACGGTCGTACAAGATGGTGTTGTCCGTTCTGAGCACGAATACGATGTCGATCCATCTTTCGGGGAAGAAATCGGCGCTGTGATAGTCGACAATTTTTCCTCCTTCGCTCATAGGACCTTTCATACTGTTCAGTAACTGGAACGCGATATTACACAAAGATTTTTGTATGTTTGAGATGTGAAAATGTATCCCAGATAGCAGAGTGCGTCAAATGACGTTATAATGCTGTCAAAGTGACGTCTCTAACGACAACAATCCGTCAGTTTGACTGCACTATTACGCCACTTGACGCCACTCTGCTATCTCTGTAGGGTAGGTATTAATATCAATATAATTTTATTTCAATCAAACTTTGTGCATATAACGAGATGCAAGAAATTACCTTCCTCTCGTCCAACACGCTGCATTGGTACTCCTCGTCGTACTCCTCCAGGCACTCATTCTCGATGGCAATTTTACTGACATCCAGCCACTCCAGTCCAGTTCTCTGCGACAACATGCTCGACATCATACTCTTGCCCACGCCAGGTGTGCCTGAAAAACGAGATTCGACAATTCTCTCTCTCTCTCTCTCTCAAAGGATATTCAGAATTTATATTAAATAATGTAATATATGTATGTTATCGTGTACCTGTTATTAAAATGTTAGGTTCGCTTCTGTGCATGTTCAACATCTTGCGGAGATACAGATGCGGCGACAGTCAGAGGTCAGTCCCAACCACGTGCGCTTCTGGCTTCGTCAGCTGAGCTACGCCGTGAGAAGTGCGGAGCAAAACAATAGGATTTATAATATCTACGCAACGCTGGCGAATTTCTTAAGGGATCAGTACAATTTAGGTACCCGCCGATTGGTTCTTCGGTTGACTAACAGAAAAAGGAATTGGCTGTCGCGTTTTCTGTATTTATCTAATACTATTTATAAAAAAATTTTTTTAGGCGTGTCGATTGGCTACAGGATAGAGAAGTTCTCGAGTTTCCAGAAATTCTGGAAGTCCCTATCCCCCAACCCAGACAGCGCGCATGTCTAAAAGACGTCTTTAGATGTCTTTAGACACGTATGTCTAAAAATATATATTATTTATTAATAAAACCTCTCTTTTGAAATTTGAATTTATTTTCGTGTTGGTTATTTAGCTACTGAATGTAGATTTTGGAATACAGACATATAAGATATTTCTAGACACTCCCCTTCTCCGTTCTGATAACCAATCAATGCGTCAAAAAAAACCATTGAAAAGTTGGATCAGTTTTAGCAATAGAAAACAGACCCTACGGGCCCACAGGGCTCTGAGGGCGGGGGGGGATATCCATCCATACACATACACGTGTCCTAAGGGCACGTGCTTGAAATTTCAACGTCACCATTCATGCCCGTACGAAAATCTAGGAGAGATAAGCGACGCCGAGCGAAGGTTAGATCCCGGTCCGCTGTGCGTGACTCGTTTATTTGTGGACAAGTGGCTGCGAGGGACGGACGTCTACGTCGGGAATATATGCTCCGTGACCACGGGTGCAACGTAACACGTGTTGGGTCGAGTACGTTTATTTGTAGAGAAAGAGAGGACGTGGTGGCTCCGCTGGCAACGCAACGACGAATCTCCGTCGCCGATCCCGTAAGATCAGTTTTAACGTCGCTATCGGATTCGCGTCGTCGCGACGGCGGCGGACTCCGTCGCCGTCGCCGTTGTCTCGGGTACGGAGTACGCGATCGAGCGGGTATCCGCGGTTCGCTCGCGGCGACGATCGAGGTGCGCACGTCGTGCGCACTTCGCTCAAACGGTGCAGCGATCTGGCGTCGCGACGGCACGGCGACGGTGAACTGGTGACGAGTCCCGACGACGACGTCGCCGTCGGGAAACGCGTCGCCTGATCGGCGACGCATTTTTCGCCGTCCCCTAACCTGCCACGCCGTCGTCGCGCCGAGTAACCTGACGCGGCATAACATATTGCGTCCCGATTCGCCGCGCTGACGCGACCAGTCGCGCGGATGACTCAGCGGCGCCGTCGGCCGCGCGGCATCGCATCGGCCCGGCGGGACACGTGGCCGTGCGTCGCGTCGGAGGCGTCGTGGCGCGAGATGTGTGTGCCTTGAAGCGCAACGTGTTTTCGACATGCTGAAAAGTGGAGCGCGCGCTGGCTATATAGTCTTACCAGATGGACCTAGAGGATGAATCCGATTTCCGATTAAAAAGCGCACGTCGATTCACGCTTTTTTTTATTTTCTGCCGCGTGAGTAATTCCTCCGATCGGCAAGGAAGCGAAACCTGCCTGTCGTCCCTTGACCCTTCTTTTACTTTGGAAACGAGAAGTCTTTGGAGCTTGTCCTCCGGATCTGACACGCCGAACCGCGAAAGGCTGCAAAATCTCGGGGGGGCAAAGTTATCGAGATGTATGTTATGCGATAACGATAATAACGGTTCTCTTTTTCTGTTTTTGCATACAGATTGTAGCAGCATTAGCGGGATACACGGATCGCGTAGCAAAATTTGTGCAGTGGCAAAGTAGTGCAGCCAAGATCCCAGCCATTCACGCCGGAAACATAGATCTTGAGGAATTCGAGCGTCGCGACGGTGCAGAAGGGCTCTATGTGCTCCACCGTGACTCGGGCGAATGGTACTTTAGTTTCCAAGAGCCTGCTACTGTGGTATCGCGAGAGGTGCGTCCAGGTGGCCTGTAATCCCGGTGTGCAACAGCGGCAAAATGCTCAACGAGATCAGGGCGGCGGTACTGTTCTTAGTAAAGCTGATCGAAAGAAGCGAAAAATTTAGTCCCGATCAATTGGAATGCTTCAAGCGGCGCCTGGTCGAACTGCTGACGGAACGCTTCAAGAACCACTGGTTCCCCGACAAGCCGTTCAAGGGCCAGGGCTACCGTTGCATTCGCGTCAACGGCCACAATCGTCGGGACGCGACTCTAGAGTCCGCCGCGAGCGCTGCCGGTGTCAGGTACGAGGATCTGGCACTGCCGGTGGAGTTAACGCTGTGGGTTGATCCCAACGAGGTCTGCTGTCGATTCGGGGAGAGCAAGGGATCGTACTGCACGCTGGCATCATTCGACGACAAGGAGAACACCGTACCCATTTTCCAATCCGAGCATAACGACAACGCCGAGAACGAGAACAAGCTAGCCCACGTGGGGCCTATCAAGATACAGGTGAGCACTGATAGATTAAAAACAGATTAAAATCTTAATGTATACGCATGTAAATGTGAACGTAGATTTTAATAGAATAGATGAAAGAATTCTTTATAGATGTATTCAATAGAGGAAATTAGTAGCCTCGGAGATATTCAATTTTTCAATTTGTAAATCAATTACTTTCAGCTATACGAAACGCTCGCATAATAGATAATTTACAAAACATCCGTTCCGAGTCTATTGATATGGCGGACAGCGTGAGTTGTTGCGTAAAGGACTATTGACTTACAAATTGAACAATCAAATGTCGCTGAAAGTATTAATTTCCGCATACATTTGTTATCTATAACTCGTTTGACCTCTGTATCTTCTTTGTTTTCCATATCCGATCGGGCGCTACGCGAAATCCCTAAAATGATATTAAACTCTGATGCATTCTGATTCCAGAAATCCCCTCTAACCGCAAGCACGGAACAACAGCCGAAATCAAAACCATTAAGCGTCGCTAATCAAAATCAACAGCATAGCAATAACGGTACAGGTAAGAGGCGCAACTTGAATAGTCCTAGGCTGCACCTGAACAGAAATCGTTCGTGGTTCGGCCATTCCTTCAGCATGGGTTACGGCCCTCATCCAATCAGCCAGCCATGGTATAATATAATGCCTCCGCATTTCCTCGGTGGCCCTTCACCGCCGCCCTTTATGGGACACCGAGGAAACAAGTGGGTACAGCCCTCTTATCCCGCGGGACCCGCCCGTTTCCACCATTGGTCTCCCAAAGCTGCTCTTAAGGTATAAAGAAAATCGTAAAAAAAAAAGCAGTTAAGAAACCTGTTTCTTTTTGAAAAGAAAAGAAAATTTGAAACAAAATGCGACTTGTTTTCCAGAAAATGCATATTATTGTTTTAGCCCGAGACAAACCGTTACATTGTGATCCATCATTAATTAAAAAGATTTTAATTAAAATGTATTCGTGACATATTATGTGTACAAATAGAGAGTGTAATGTAGTAAGTGTAAATTTTTATATTAGAAACAGGTTTATTAACGCGTTTTTCAGCGACGAAAATTATCCATCCTGTAATTACAAATTACCTTGTTCGAACTAAGGCTTACGATTTTTTATGACTATGAGAAGAATTGCATTATTACATATTACGTATATATATGATAATAAATTGGAGTAATAGATGTTTAACTCCGGATGCAAGGTTGCTTGTAAAAAAAGGTAGACTAGTGGCAATTTAAATAGAATAGTAAACGACGCATTGTAGTATATGCGTGAAATGAAGGTAGATGTCATATCATGACGAGTTATTTCTTCGATCAATTCTTGAAATAACTTAAATTTTAATCGGAACGCGCGCGCGATATATATCGAGGAATTGAGAGAGAATCTGTTTGTCTTCATATAATTGTCGCAAATCGGTGAATTGTATATGCTTTGTTACATCTGTTTTGTTACATCTATTGTTGTCAAATGCGTTATTGAAGCTGTATAATCGAATTGGCAACGCCATTTGTTTAAGCGTTAATAGTTTATAATATGGGAAGAGTAATGGGAATATAATATGGAAAGTTTTAAAACTTGACGTACTCGGATATTTTCGGTGTGAAATGAAGTACACAATTTATAATTTCATTACTCACTTTATCACGTTGCATACGACGACACGCTTTCACTCATGTTTAACGATAAAGTTAAGTCGTAGCTTCACGTATTTTTTAAAGGTTTACCTGAATCTCTTTCGGCCATTATGCCCATAATTGTATAATCTGAAAAGATTACGGTAACTTTACATTGGAAACGTTTTTGTAAGAAGTAATACGTCGAGCAAGGCACAGAAAGAATTTAGAACTTTATTTCACGCCGAAAGAAATGTCCGTGTCAAGTCCCAAAATTCTTGGAATTAACTCCCGTTATTCGTCCCGTTATAGTCTAACATAAACTGGACTATAAACAACTGGTTTTGTTCCGATATGACTAATATTTGCTCTATAGTAGGTTTTATTTGCATCTTAACTATTGTATATCGTAACCGAGAATTGAATGAAGTGTTAAAAAGTTACCTTTTTCATCTCGTGTGTGTATATATATATATTACAATCGATTGTGATTGCGTGATAAACGTGATTGCGATAGAATCTTGATACATACTGATTTGGATAAATTCGATTTTATACATATATATATATATATTATTATATCGTCTATAACAAGGTGTGAGAACAAATTCGTTCTACCCTTCCATGCGAGGGTAGTGACGCGAATGCATTCTATTAATTTATGTGCTTGAAGAGAAAGAAGATCCACGACACTTGTTATTTAAAGATATACTGCCGTCATTGAGATTTTTTATCGATGATCAATGCCGTTGTTGGATTAACGAATCGACGCCGATATTAAAATTAATTGCGCTGCCACGTGCAGTTAGAAAAGTTGTTGTTGTCGTCGTGTTTGACGCGAACGAGCAAACGCCGAATTTATTCTTGTATAAATTACATGCTATTTTTAACTTTAAAATGTTTTTTGCGTATATTCGTTGTTTGCGTATATATTCAGCTTCTGATGAAGTTAACGCATTCAAACATAATGTAACATCAATGCAATAGTAATATCAGTGTCATGTCAATGTACATTCGGCCTTTTATATATATATACATATATATTATAGAGAATTTATATATGAGACATTAATAGATAATATATATTTACTTATACATATGTTGGCTTTATATACACAATAGACGTACGTATTTCTTGTTTTCATTACGGTGTTATCTTTATACATTGTGCTATATATACATATACTGTGCGTGAATATTTTAGTGACAAGTGTTGACGTCGAAAACTATGTAATTCTCATATGTAACTTATTCTCTGTAAGATCAGTTGTTCCTTCGAGATACTTTTATTGTGTTCACAGTATATTAATTGCGAATTAAACGTTTAACTTAATTTTGCGACAGCTAGTCAGGGTTACTGCGTAGTTAATGATCTTATCTTTGTATAACAGATAAAAACGTTTATATATATCTTGAATTATAATTAGCACACAGTTGATAGTATAGAAATGTACAATTTATTACGTTCTGTTTAATAAGTTCCATACGCTTATGTGTCTCCATCATATTTAAAAATAGTTAAATCCGTCAGTTTCTTAATAGAAATCTTCATAAGTTAACAATGTCAATTTTTTCGTAGAGTATGAGACGAGAATTAATAATCGCAAAATTGGTTAAAAATTAGATCTGTAAACTATCTTATGAAATCATTTCATTATCAATAACTCATTGTTTTTCGGTTTTGGGCGCTCGGCCTGAAACGCCGAAAATCGAACGGACCTAGTCCGAGATGTGCAATTAATTGTTAACATTGTGCAATATTTGTTGTGCAATGAACAACGTGTGAATCTTCTCGAAGGAACAATTTTTGTTACGTAAACAAGCGACATTGCGAATATCTGTAATTTCGAGATGAAAGAAATCTCTGAGAAGCACGAGGTGCATTCCTACTTCGCGCTAACTGATAGCAGGAATAACACATTTTTAAGTAATCGTTTTCTGTAATACGGTAGAATCATGGGGATCGGAGAGTAATGTTATATTTAATATCGCATGGTGTAGAATTGTAGCTGTGCCCGACACACGCGGACTGGTAATATCACTGTTGCCGGATACATGAGCGATGAAGATTAATCTAGATGTGAATTGTAATAAAAGTAGACTACGTTAGACATTTAATCAAATGACTCGTTGTAATATCTTCCCGCGGCCTTGTTTCGCGTAACGGAAGCGTCGCAATTTCGTGTCGACTTTATCTCGAGGTCGACGTTCAGCAAAGTGAATTAATTTCTTTCTCGTCGAATACATTGCAATCGTAGCCATCGTTTACCCAACGCGAATTAGTTGTAACGTTAAATAAAGCCATCATTGACATTTGATTGACATTTAAAGATTACTTTTAATGACATACTGGTCCCGAGAGAATTGAGAGCTTATATATAATAAAGATAAAGTCGAGATGATTTATATGTCGAAACGGTGCCTCCGTTACGACGAACAGGGGCCGGACGTGAACCGGGTCGTTCCCATATGTAGCACAATTCTGCAACTTTCACGTTTTACAGTTAGCACCGTTCGCTAAATGCATGTAATCTGCCCTAGCGTAGGAACTTTGTGTTCACTTTGTTAAAATCTTATTCAGAAGAGTTATGTTGTTGTTATATAGGAATATATGGAAAAAGTCTATATAGATATTATATATACATATACACAAATATATCACAGCATATGTATGTAGAACGAAGCAATATTGCATTCGGACATATTCTTTTATTAATATTCTTACATAATATATATATATAATATATATACACATATATGCATATATGCATACATATGTATACATGTGTGTGTGTATATATATATACATACATGCACATGTATACGCGCATAAAAATATATGTATGTATATATGCTATATAAATGAAAGAGAAAGGGAGAGAGGCGCTCAACATTTGAAATGTTCCAAACTATTTAGCTGTGTTCACACGTAGGAGATATGTTCCAAACTATCTAGCTGTGTTCACACGTAAGGGAAAGAAAAATTGCGAAACCGACAACAACGTACCTTTTCTTAATGATAAGTAGGTAGTCAATTACTTTATACGAGAGACATATACACAGATATACACACACATACGCGCGTGTTGCGCGCCCCGCGTGATCAACGGTAAAACGCAGCGTACTCGCGAGGGAAAGAAAAAGAACAATACCTTTGTAATAGAAAATCTGGAATGCGATGCGCGCGAGGTGATCAGAACGACCATCAATAGGCGAATCGAAGACTTTGCGATCAGCACAAAACCACTTTGTACTTATCCTACTTTCGCCGAACGTTTTAGCACCTTGAATCCGGCAGCTACTATATCTCGCCCATTATTTTCGGCTCGGTTTGGCAGAATTGCGTAATTCACGCGACGTGTTAACACGTGCGTATCGAAAGGGAGAAAAATCGATGGGAGGAATAACGGATTGTACAAAAGAGCAGCCCTCTCGGTCGCGCGAGGGGCGCGTGTCGAATCGATGCCACGTGTGTCGCGCACGTGTGTCGGATCGGTGGATTCAAAGTGTTAAAATAGCGTTACGGGAGCACGAGTATCGGTGCCTTTTCCCTTGGGGAAAAAAAAAAAAAAAACTGCCGAGCGGCATACGTGACTTTGGGTGCGATCCACTTGGCGCTCCAAAACGCTCTTGGAAACATTTCGTCCTTGTTGTTTAACAAATATTAAACAAGGACAAAATGACGCTCTGAAGCGTTTGAAGCGTGGATCGCACCCTTCGTTGACTTTGTGCCGCGTTATTCCGCCGTGCGTTTTCTCACGGAGGCGAGATCGTATTTCACATTTTCCATGACACGCCGAGTTCTCCGCTAATGAGACGTTAACAGGGACGATCCGACGTTCGCCGGATCGTCGCGTATCGACGAACGTAATTTCAATGTTTGGATCATTTCGATTGTAGGGTATAGAAAGCACCATATAAACGTATACATATATATTTCCCTTCTAATGCTGTGTCATACGTTGTATAGGGATGTCTCTCCTCGCATAGATACTATTGCAGTGATAACCGGACGAATGTCGAGAGAAACGGTCCGATTTTCTTCCGATATAACTTCGAGGTCAAGTAATGAACCATAAAAATTGTCGATCGTACGTGCGTCGTTTAAAACGGAGTTAATGCATTCCGACGGGATAATCGAGATAACACATTATATTTTAATCGAAGATTTTATTGACCCGCGCAAAAATTAACATCATTGAAGAAAAAAAAATTCCATTAACTTGATTTGTAAGTAATTTGATAATTTTTGATAAATTTGCACAGATAAAGGGATGTACATTTGTTTAGATTAAAAAAAAGAAAACGCCAAGTTCGCGGTTATATTTAAGAGGAAGAATTTATCAATTAAGACGGATTGCATTAATTAAAAAATTACGTGATGTTGAATAATTAGAGTAACGATTGCAGGAAGGAAGGAAACCGTTGCTTTTTTTGCGTTCCGCTCATTTTTACCGTACACGACCTTCGCACATATTTCGATAAGTATACAATGCGGCTCCGTTCGATACACCTCGCTTTCGTAATATTTATCTGTAACGTACCATTTGGGGCAACGTACTGTCGGATCCATGTCGATACCGTGTCTCGTATTTCGCACGATGCTAAATATCATCACGTCTTTATATATTTTGCAATCGAGGCTGAACGTACGGTCCCCGTCGTGCTTAATCAATCGACTTTTTATCCTCGAACGCGTCCGTTTTGCACGTGGCCACGGCTAAACCGTAGCGTTTTTAAAAATTCCAAGGAGAACAGAAATGTCAAAATGATATCAATTTGACGTCATATTGATATCATTTTGACATTTCTGTTCTCCTGGGGAGATTTTTGGCTTTATGGGGGGGGGGGGGCATGTCGGCGCCTCGTGTTCGTACAACGCGAGGTGACGATCCACACCGGATGTCGAGGGGGGTCGCGTAGGACTTCGGCTGCGCGGTCGACTTGCTACTTGCACACAGCAAATTAGATAAAGGGTTTCCTCTGTCGTATACGTAGTTTTACGCTGTAGCATAAATTGCTGAACGCGACTTCTGCGAAAATCGAGGGCCGGTTACAAACGCGCGTCACGTCGGGCGATTTAGCGCGGAGGGAGAGGAGTTCCCTCGCGAGCGGAATTTCTCTCTCTTCTTCATCCCCCTGAGCGCGGGGGATGCGACGCCGCGATATTTTCCAAGATGAGCTTAACGGACATTTTTCAAAGTTATCAAAGAAATCAATCGCTGATTTATTTAATACTTATGCGAAATATATGATAATAACTTAATAACTCAAGACTTTAACTGTTGTCGGTTTCATTATTATCATGTTACTTTCGTTGCGGCTTGTTAATCTCATCGTTCGAAAATATCGTAGCGCAGCATCGACGGCGCTACCGCAAACCGATATTTGATATTTACTACTACTATTTACTAATTTTAAGATTTTATGAATGTATGTGTGTATATATTTATATATAACGTATATACACATGCATTTGCATTATACACAAATTTTTTACACAGCGAACGAAATGATCTTATTTATACGAAGGAAAGGATAATTGTTTTTGAAACCGCGTTTGTGACGCTCTCGTTTTGGCAGAACGTTCGCACCAGAGTTTTAACATTGTTGTCAGTAGTGATTATATTGTCTGATCAGAACAAGCGCTCGACCATTGTCGCACTCTGTATATATACATAAATATTATACGAATGTTATACATGCATACACAGGATTGTTCGAGAAAGGTGTTTGGTAATTATTCGCCGCCAAGTAGTATATTTTTTTTACACTCTCGAAAATTCAACGATATCTATTTTGTGATCTGCGTCTTTTCCTATTGGATTTAGTTAATTTTGTTTTACTTATTTAATCACATTCGACGTTATGTCGACCATTTTACCAGATAGACCAATATTATAAAACGACTGGTTTGAAATATGGCTTTATACTCGATATACTTAGTTTTGTCACAATAAACGGCTCATGCAGATGTCTTAGCTAATACCGGCTTATATTATATAAATTATAGCGGCCGTTGTTTGCGTGGAATTTTTTGTGTGGCCGAATAGCAAGAATATGCTGCGTTTGAATGTATATTTTTTTCCCGATCTTTGCATAAAAGAAACCGAATAATATTGATTGTTCTCGAGACGTTGGAGTAATTCGTTCCGAAAGGGGATTAATTTATTCTATGACTATATTAATCGTTGCACTTCTTCTGCAGGCAATCCCGTATGTATTTCTCAAATCAAGAAAATGGAAGCAACATTGGTCAACGTTGACGATCAGTAAAAACCGTAAAATTAGCTTTACGATCAGGTAACTTGTGCATTTAGGCAAAGTTAACTTTCAACATTGCATTACAAATTATCCGAGACCGATGTACTCTCGCGGTCCTACTTCGCGACATGTGGCAGTTTTTTTTTTCTATAAAGTTCAAGCACACAAGACACACACTTTGATTTCGACGATTTCTCAAGTATTCTGTTTGACACGATATCGTGAACATTTAATGTTATTATGATTGTATTAACGCCATTAACGACTTATAATTAAATAAATCATGTATGGGGATGTAACACACATTTAATAAATACTTTTGCAAATCAGCCTGCGCTGCGTAATACGTCATCCGCCTTTATGCGACTCACTATATGTATTAAAAAAAAAAAGTTATTTGTGTAGAATGTGTAGATAATTTTTATGTAAACAGTTTTTCCGTAACAGCGTAATCAAATTTGAATTTTTGTAGACAGTTTTCTCTCATACGTTCGTAGTAATGTTGATATATTAATAATTGATCATGTAAAACATTAATAAAGTAATTTAAGTCAACGATATTAATGTCACGCTTGCACACATTTTTTCAGGACATTTTTATTCGCACGTATCTTAATATACATATATATTTTTATTTAATAATTTTATGCACCGATTGTTGTATTGTCTTGTAATATCATTGTTATTGCGACTTCGATCAAGTTTCGACAAATTAATGATTGACTTGCCAAGTGATGTATATACAGAGTATTTTGTTAACACGGAAAGAATTTATTAATTTTTTGATTGACACACGGAAAAAGAGATTAGATTGTCACGTAATTAGTCAATCACCAATTAAGTTAACCGACGATTAGCTCTCATCGGGTACTGCTTGTATTAATTTTTAAATAATTTTTTTTGTTTGACTCAAATCATAAAAATAATTAGCTAAAGAAATTTTGCCGTGAGCGATAAGTTAACCGATGATTAACTTACAAACTTATATTATTTTGTTAACACGGGCAGAATATTAATTTTTTATTACTTGACATGGAAAGAAAGATTAAATTTGGAGTTGTAAAGCTAGAAATTTTATTGTAAGCCATCGCGCCGGTTGAATTAACCGTCGATTAAATTAACCGAGGCTTGATCGAGGTCCCCCTTGCTGTCTCGGGGCGCACTCCTGGATCCCGGAGCTCGGGGGCCCGAGACTCGACGCGGCACGGCACTGATCTGGAGACGTTCGTGCTGGCTCGTGCCGTGCCGACAAAGACGGCGGGCAGGTGGAGGTGACCAGAGGTGACGACGGCGGACGACGAGCGGCCCTGTCATCGCGATAACGGAAAGAAAGGAAAAAAACCGAGGGAATGTACGGAATGTACTTTGTTTGCGCCGTGAGTTATTCTTCCCGCGCGCGCGGCCGTGCACGCGCGCGCTATTAAACGCTGCCGTCGGACGCCGCGCGACGACGGCCCCTCGGGGGCCCCTGCCGCCTGTCAGTCCTGTCACCGCTGCACTCACGTTGACTCACGGTCGCGGACGCCGAGGGAAGGAAAGGGTTATGAGGCGCCAACGGCACCGCAGTGGTCGCGCCGTCAGACGATATTTTTGCATTATTACCGACTCCGTTTCCAGCGCGGCGGGCCACCATGGCGGAGAAGTGCAAGGTACGTGTCCGCGGGTCACAGGAATTCCCGCCGACGGCTGGCGGCTGGTCGGGAGACGGAGACTGCCAACGTGGCGACGACGGACAGCTGACCGCGGACGGACGGCCTCGATCCGGAGGAATCTCCCTCTCGGATAAACAACGGGGACGTTATTCTCGCTGACCCTGGACGATCGCGAACCCTCCGACGCGCGATCCGCTCGGTCTCCCGCGAGTGAGATTTATCGACGCGATTTATTACATACGTGCACACGTGTGCCACGCGTGATCGCTCATCGCGAAACGCGTCTCCCTGGGAGAGCGCGTGAATCTCCGCATTCTTCGCGTATCTTTCGCCCGTCTGCCTCGCGAGAGGATGATTCACGTTCTCTCGTATATTTTATTCGAAAGCGTATGAAGTAGACAAAAGGCACGAATGAAGTTATATAAGTGTCATATTTTGTTTGATTTGAAGTCATTTTTTAACAATTTCCGTTGATTTATGTATAACGTAATTAAATAGGAGTAGCAGCTGACTCTTGTCGATTGAATTTGAATGACAATGTAATTGAATGGTGATTTTATTTATAATGCCTCTTTCAATATATAGGATCTTTGTTTGTATGCATATTGTAACCACGTCACCTATTTGTAACATGCCTAACACAAATTGAGTCTCGTTTGCCCATTAATAACCTTGTTATTAAACAATGGATCTGTTTTCCGTCGCTGAACTGGCTGTACTAGGTTCAGACTTTATCTTTTTCTCCTTTCAATACGGAGTGGAAAAAGATAAACTGGCCAAACTGGTGCAGCCAGTTCAACAATGTAAAACAGGACCCAATGATCGCATATTTGTGGACTTATCAAGTGATATCAACAGGAATGCGGCTGTAAGTGTAGCACTTGCAGCCAGGACAATCAGCAGCACTGTGACATGCATCTGCACGCGGAGATAGAGAACCTGCGCCAACGACTGCTCGAGAGGGACAGCCACATTGTGACGATGGAGACGCAGTTTTTAAACGAGGCCGACAAATTTCCGAACGGGGAACTGGCCTCCATGAAGGAGGAGCTGCTGATATGGCAGGAGAAGTATTCGCGCTTGCACGAAGCGCACAAGAGGGTTCAGAAGGTCAATCAAAATCTGGAGGACAAGCTGCTGCGGATAGTGGACAAATGCGAGACGGAGAAGAGTGCCTTCACGAAGGACATAGCGACTCTGTCTCATAGATTAGCCGATGCGAATTACACGATACATCGATTAACTCAAGATAATGTAAGTGCTTCATTTTCATATGTATTCTAGAATATTTACATTTCTTTAAATTCTTTTATTTGATATTTCTTTTGCTAAGCTTTATTTGATAAATAAAGAGATTACTTACACAGTTAATTTATATCTACATATATTTCACTTGAAAACTATTCTTGTTTCCCTTTTAGGAAAAATGTAGAAACGACGTTAGTTTGGCTATCCAATTGCTGCAATGCAAACCTTCCAACTTCGTGGGTCAGAAATATGATTCGGTAAGGTACCGTTTTGTCACATATAAATTTCATATTACCATTTACTTAAAAATTATATTGTGACAACTTTTTTTCTCGTTTACTTATCACATATTTCACTTTAGTGAATTTTATGCGTTGGTATTATTGAACTTAAATGTTACAATGACATTTTTACTCGTATTTATACAACGTCGCGTTAGTGTCTTATTTTTATTTTACGCACCAACAATGTTATACATGCGCGCGCATAAATCTCTATGTTGTTTATATTTACATCTTTTGCGAGTATGATGAAGCAAGGGATAGAAACGAGTGCAATATAGAAACTTGATACTTTTTTAATAAAACTGAATATCTATAAATAAGAGAGAGAGAGAGAGACATAAGTATCTATAAATTTGTTTAGAAATTATAATGATGTGGCAGACGTTTAGGTAATTTACATAATTTGTATTTAAAAAGACATTATTTATTATGGGTTTTAGAAATACTTAGAAATACCTTTCTTAACTTAGCATAGGCAATTTGGTGTCTCTTTAGTAGCATTTAAAAGCATAATAGGTATGCGCTTGTTATTGGCATCTAAAATAAAGATAAGAAGTTTCAAGACCACCGTTGTTTTATTATTGCAGCTGCCTTCTGAGGTGCAGGCCAAAGTGCGAACGTACGTCGCGCAGAAGCGATGTTCCGCGCCGGACACGACGCAGCCAGATGTGAAGAGCATCACCGTGCCGATATCCACGTTTCCGCCGACAGCGATGGTGTACAATATCACTAAGCCTACGGTGGAAAAACACAGTGACGACGATAGCGACGATAGCAAACCACCGATGGACATCGTGTCGGCGGCAATTATGGCGAAGGTCCTGGAAGACCGTGAGAAGGAGAGAATCTTCGCCAAGCATTGCGACACATGCACATGTCACAGAAGCATCCTCACGGTAGACACGGAGACGCAAACGTTCGTGCCTGATACGTTCCCTATCTCCGAGAATTATACGTACAGCTTCGAAAAGCAAGGAGGAAAGGAAGGTACGCCGAATGATGAGAAGTATCAAAGCAAAGATAAATTCCAATCGAACCTCACGACACACGCGGTCTTCTACGAAATCAACGAGAACGGCAACAAGATCCGCCATCACATGAACGGCGATTACGTTAAATACGCCTCGCATGTTCCGTGTATCAAAGACAAGTTCGTCGGTAGGAGTGGTAGAAACGGGCAGGACTACACGATGGAAGAGAACGGCGTAATTACGAGAGCCAGTTTAAACAAAAAGAACTCGTCCCAGAATCACGAAAACAAGCATTCATCGTTCTCGAGATTAAATGATCTTAATAGAATAAACGTTGACAAGGCATCCAAGCCACTCAAGGTCAATAAATGCGATTCTCCGCTCGATAATAGATCTGCAAAATATTTCAACAAGAGTGAGAGGAATTACTTCGAACCCTTTGGTACTGATTGTTTGGCGCTTGGGGACAATCGGCTCTCCGACAAGCAGATGCACATCGACATTATTAATGACAGGTTGTGGAAGAACGAGTGGACGAAGTCGAAGTCCGAGACAGACCCTTCGAGGGAGAACAGGGGCAAGGCGAATCGCGGCATCGAGCTCGATATCATCAACGATCGCGATTGGAAGAATGACAGATCGGCGGAGCGACAAAATGCGCGGAACGCCGCGCAATTCACCTTAATCGAGGTCAAGAGTCCGGACAGCAACGCGGCGAATCACAATGACGGCAGTCAGACGGAGGTAACGACCAGTCCGAGCTTCAGCAGCGACAGCATGGTCATCTCCAGTTCCGATCCGTCCAGCAGTTGCAGCGACGTCGCACAATCGTTGACCGGTGGTGCCTTCAATTCGAGCGCCAAGTCCAACTCGAATCAGAGTCGCGTGATCGGACCGCGGAACTGCCTGGTCCGGGTCACGCCTGGCTCCAAGAACATTCTGCTTGACAATGCCGGCCATTACAAGACCGTATTGTACAGCAGTGGCAGCAACGGCAGCGGCGGCGGTAGTAAAGCTAACACCGCTTTGGTACATGCGAAGAAGACGTCTCGTGCTGGTTCCGAGCGCTCAACCGGCAGCGAGGACAATTCGCCACCGCCGGCGTTACTGCAGGACAATCAATTGCAACGAGTGGCCGAATGGGTACAGTCGTCGATGTGCGTGGAGAATTCCGCGTCGCATGATAGCAATAAGATCAAGTGTGTGGAGAACGCTGCGAATGACAATTCGTCATCCGTGTATCCGAAGAATTCTCTTGTAAAGCGCAAGCCCACGCAGCACGACGGAGGTTTGGCTCGCAACGTTCGAGACACGCCGAAAAATCGGGATTACAGCAACGTAAATAATCAGCCCATTGATATTAATATCTTGTCTGAGTGTAATGACGAGAGCGAAAATCTCATAACATTCGAGGACGAGCATTTGCTGAAGGATCTTCGCAAGGATATGGATTACGAGGTGAAGATCACGAAGGAGATGGAGGAGACGTATCTGAAGCTAGCGGCGAGCCTGGACCCGGTAACATTGAGCCTGTCAAGTGCCAGCAATGCTGAATTGACGATCGAGAAGTACAGGAAGGATCACAAGAGGCTTCACACGCAGAGAATTCAAGATAAGGCGGGATCAAAAGCTTAACGTGTATCTCAGCGAATTCTTCGAAGACAATTGACTATATCAAGCAGGGAGTTCCTTCAAAGATATAACAGAGCGTTATTTTTTGTAACTATATTAAAGTAAGGCTGTACCAACACGAGTAGCATAGGGAAAAGAATGTCCTACGCGTCACTGCAAGTAAATCGGTTTCGTTTGCGTTCGTGAGCGAGATCCGTAGGGTTGATTTTAAAGCGAGGGAAATTTAACTGAAGGTAAAATTAAATGCAACACGGTAGTCTGGTCGTAACGTCAATATTACGTAATTAATAATTTACTGGAATTTTGGATCAACGACACTGAGTCACGCAGAAAATTGTCGTTATTTTAAGACATAATTGCGTCTTATCAACAATCTTTTTCGCAGTCACGTAAACAAGAATGTTAAATCGCAAAGTTGATTTGCGATTCTCTGCGTTTATTTGCCTGTGTAATCTTCCTCACATGCTTCTCTCTTTGGCATATTAGCTTTGGCTAATAATTAATCATTTTCGTAATGTACATAAGTATATATATGTATAATTTTATCAGCTTAAAGTTTAAGGCATATTTATTTTAGCAAATACTAATATTAATTTATTCCATCTTGTGTTAAGCTAAATAATCTCTAGAGTTACAAATAAAGCAAATATTTGTAACGAAATATTTGAGAGCAATTATAGAAAATGATATAAAACGTGCCGTGTTGCAATAAGATTTACTGGACATTAAACGCGTATTAATTTTACTTATACAAGAATTATACAGTCAGTGGATGTAATTAATCATTTAATTTTATGACGAAAATATGAATGGTACATATATATTTTTTCCCCAGTTTTTTGCAACGTTGTCGTGAACACACGCGCGATTAAAATTAGAAACGACAATATTACGATTAACTTACACCACACCCGGAGAATACTATATTCCCGCAGACATTACTTTACGAAGTCCATCGTGTTAATTTCATCTCATGATGTATTAAGTATCCACGTTTATGTCATACCAAAGCTAGGCCAATTGCGATAAGGACACTTTAATCCTTTGAGCCCAGAATTATTCTCGCTGTCCCGCGGCGCAAACGTAAACGCTAAATAATTAAGATAAGCAATTCCCTAGTATACTCAGCTTTTATATAACGTCGCAGCAAGATCTCTCGCGCCGCTGCGCTATGGACGGTATTAGGGCTCAAAGGATTAAACGGCCATTTAGTTTTAGCCCGTTTATCGATGCCACGGGGAAGCATAATTTGGCAATTTACCGCCGCATTACCGATGCCCGTAATTTCGTTAAATCCGGGCGGTAACGTTAGCCGTTTTACGCAGAAGTTAGGTTCGCATTGAGATTATTATAAGAGAAGAGTAATCGCATCTAGTTTTATAAAGTGACTCTCTAGGCTCAAAGGGATTTGCTACTTCGCGTAAATTTAATTTAGACTGATTTGTACAGCGGAGAGTCGCTTTCGAGCGCTTCAGTAACTTCAGTAATGGTAGCCTCGCCGATGCTTATCGCGTCTCGCTCGACAAAAATGTTTCACATTAGTTCAATGAAAACTTTCGCCTGATTTAACGATGGTCTAAGCTCGTTGTTCCGCTTGCGCGCTACTTGCGGATACCGTAATCGTACTTCGTTGCGACATTCGCACAGCTGACAACCTAGTTTTCAATTCTACGGGCAACTAGCTCTGATTATCTCGTTCTTCCCTCGTTATGATCTCACTCATAATACAAATAGAGGAATGAAATTTAGTTTGGAGAACTAGAAAATTCTATTTATAACTAAATGAATTTCTATCGATTTGTCTGTCTTCTCACTTGAGGGGAATGAAGAAGAAAATGGTGCTACTAGATGGATCGGATATAGAAAATCGCCGAGAGTCCGGGAATTCTCAATTTCTCATCCTCGAAGATTTATCAGAGAAGGCAACGGAAAGCCACTCTGGTTATTGCTTCTCAGAATATCGCTGTAGATCGAAACCTAAAGCAAAAAGGTCCCGAGTCCCAGGGCAGCCCTTTGGTGGGCAAGTCACATATAGTCACAGAATAATTCTCCAAGTGATCGCCAACGACGGGGGGCCTGAAGAAAAAAGAAGAAGAAGAAGAAGGACCTCGAAGTCGGCCCTTCGGCAATATCGATTTCCGGCGAATCGCATGGATTAGTGGCTACGTTGCTGAATGACCCAGAGTTTACCGCACACCGACGATCGAGGGCGAGCGAATTCGCAATTCTTTCAGTATTAGTCGAATACGCGCCGACGACCAAGGGCGTAACTGCGTTTACGGAAAAGTACGCAGATACAAAGTGTGTGACAATATATACCTCATGGCTTCTCAAGCACCGCGCAATACTAACTCGCAACTCCTTTTTTGTAAACGTAAATTAAGGGTCGCGCGAGCCACCGGGAGAGACGTGCGTCGCGACGCGAAAGCCCCGAGATCACGAATGCGGGTAGTCAGAAACAGTAGTCGATAGCGCGTCACACGTGAAGAAGATACGTTTCTTCCATATTTCATACGTTTCGTCAGTCGTTCCCCGCACATGTGATCAATTAAAAAAACGCGCAAATAGCGATGAAATTAACGGAGTGCGAAATTCACCCTCGTCTTACCGTTCCCATCGTTAACGGTATCAGCGAGAATCTATATTTCCTTGATCGACTATCTTAGTCTAACGATACACATCGTTAATTTTCGAACGTCTCTTAAAGCTCTACAAACACCCTCTTCCTAAGAAACTCCTTTGCAGAGCCGCGAATGTTTTATAAAAATCTTGTTTTATATGTAAAATTTTTGAATTTAGAACAATTCGGAATAATATAAAGAAATATATGTGTTTGTTCCGCCAATGATAATTAACAAAAGGTGCATAATTCGAAATAATTCGGATATATTGTTTCTCAGAAATTCAGGCAATTCGAGATTAGAAAGAAACTTTCTTCGAGCGTGGCTTGATTTGTCACGCTCGGCATTATTGCGTTGCGTTTGTGAAATTCCATTCAAATTAATCAGACCTGCAATTACCGATCCCTGACGCGATACCGACGCCCGATTCCCAAAGTGTGTGAGAACGACTGGCGTTAATTAACGTGCGCGCTAATCGCTTTTGCGCGTCCCGATCGTCTCTGACGTAGGATCGTGGGACTCCTCGCGTAAGCAATTCGTATATGTGTACGATCCCCGGAGATCGTAGATAAGAAAGGATCGGCGGTTCCCGAAACTCGAATAGGTTGGACCGCGGGATCTCCAACGCGAGAAAACGCGAGTCGGTCATCGCAATAAAATAATCCGTGTACGATAGCCGTACCATTTACTCATACAGTTGAATGTATCATATTCAACGTGGCGATGATTATCTCACGTAAACTCTGTAAATATATATATATATACATATATATAAATAAAATATATTTAAAAAACTATGCGTGTCAACGTCGTTGAAAATTTGTATTTAACGCGCGTCCTCGCATCTCTCCGATTCCGCAGCTTCCAAGTCGCATATGGGAACGCTTATAATTTATATTCCGTTTATATATTCTAATCTCAGATACTCGGGAACTCTAATTTTATGTCAGTTTTGCTCTGAGTACTATTGTCTTCGGAATAAGTTTCTTAAAGTTTTTAAAGCTTGACTTTTTAAAGATTCACGTTGCTCAAAGTCAATTTCTGAGAATTTTCAAGGCCCGGAACGTCTAAAGGAGATATATACGTGTTCCCGAAACTTTTCTGGTCCTCGAACGTTCAATTTCGGCGTTGCTCGCGCATGAGGAACAGTCGGCGCGGCGTTGATGATGACATAAGCGAGGCGGTGCGGATCCCGCGTATTAGGCCGTGCCCAGCTTTGTTCAATCAAGCTAATGTTCCAATAATTTGGGGCCAACCGCTTAATGAATGAACGAATAGCCTCGACTGAGAGGTTCGATTATAAACGCGACGGGTTACATATCATGCTGCGGCGTATTCCGGCGCTGCCTGGCCGCGCTATTGGCAAGGTCTGCGCAGCCCCGGAGGCCGAGGGCGAGGGCGAAAGGGTGGTGGAGAACACGTGGGTGGACGTGCAAAAACGTAGGTGTTGCGTGCAACACTCGCGCGAGTTCTCTCCTCTTTCTCTTTCTCTTTTTCATTGTAAAATTATCGTTGCATTTTCGGAATTTCTGTATAATTTATAACGTCTACTGGCATTTCTTCCGAGAGTTCTGGAATTCCTGACGCATTTTATAAAAGCATTCTGGGACGATTAAATGTAAAAGATAACGGTCTGAATATATGGGATGCTAAAGAGAGATTCGTGTTACACAAAGATTGCATTTTCGTCAGGATCGGGTTTTCTTTTTTGAAGCGCATTTCAGAATTCCCAACTGAAAAATTTTTAAAGCGTGGAAATTGGAAAGTTTTCATTCAAATTGCAGGAATTCCAATTTGACTGAAATTACAAGGCTTTGATTCTGTAAGATATAATTTTTTCGTGAACCACTCGTGTCACAAAGTATTTCTGCTTCGTTCATATGCAGAATGCTGCAGAATTGAAACAATGATCTTTTATCAATCTTTTTGAAAAATCTTTTATCAATGAAAAAAAATATTCGATAATTTTCGAAGTAATAATCCGTTGAAAAAAAAGTATATTTTCGCAAACTGAGGCAAGAAAGAAGCGAATCTAACGGAACGTAGTCCATCCGACCGCGCTCGAGATCTTTGAAGAGACTCACGGAAAAGAACACGCTCTATCGCGACGATAAGGGCCCGAACACACACTTTTTCGTAAACAGTAACAGTAAAGTTTCGACCACGCGCGTTGCTTGAATCGGGAACGGCCGTACTTCCGAATCGAGCAACGCGCGTGGTCGAAACTTTACTGTTACCGTCGCGAAAAAATGTGTGTCCGAGGCTTAACGTATTTTCACGAGATGCGAGCGTATACCTATTCCTCGCTTTCTCGCGCCGGGTCTCCCCGCGGGAGACGAGCAGAGAGGCGGCCGGCGGATCCGCACGGCTTTCCACGGGTGGAGAGAACGCGATCGGGGAACGGCAGAACGCGTGTGTTGGTCAACGCGCCCGCGCCTCCCCGAGTGACCACCTTCGGCGCGTATATCCCGCGGCCGGCGGCCGCTATAAGTCGCGGCGGGCGAACTCGCGCCAGTGAGGACGCGTTCGTGTTCGCGCGAGGACGCGCGGAGCCGAGATTCGAGGCCGAGGCGACGGGCGAGAGAGAGAGAGAAAGAGAAAGAGTGTGTGAGGGGGCCACGATCCTTCCCCCGGGCTCCCACAACCCTCGTGCGCGCATCGTGTGCATGCCGCCGTCGCCGCGCCACCGCCACCGTCACCACCGCCGTGGGGGTTGCCGCCGTAAATGGTGCCGAGCCCCGCGACCCCGCGACCCCATCCACCCGCGAGCCAGGTAAGACGACGTCGCGACGACCACCCCCGCGAGTCACGAGGCGCGAGTAGGACGACGGGCCGAGTGGCGGGCCGCTTCTCTCCCTTGTTGCCCTTTGAAAAAAAGTAAAAGACCGCCACTCGACTTCCTACATGTCCTATCCGCTCCGGATGAACTTTTCTGAACGATCCTCTCCCAGGAAGACCCCGCGGAAAGAGGATCAACGCGATTCTCGGCTGGTGAACGCTTTCCCGATAGATTTGCGAGACCGAAGAAGAGAAGTTATGCAGTTCGGAATGACTCTTTGAGGAGAGTCGCACTCGCGGTGACTGTTGCGTCGGATCTGGAGAACGACCTTTCGTTGATCGATCGCGCGTGATGCGTGCTCGATGACTTCCCTAAGTATGTGGGATGGAGAAACCACGTTTCCGACGACACCCGCGCTGCTTTCCCTCGTTTCCTTTGAGATTTACCAACTGTCGCGAGATTCGTACGCGCGTGTTTTCCAAATGAGCGCGGAACGAATCGCGAATCGGATCGAAGTAGAAAAGAGTAATACGCGCGACTCGTCCGAGTGATGTACGTCGCCTAACGGTGGTGTGTATGCTAATTAATGGCGATAGCGAAACACACGGAAACGTTCGCGTGCGAACTGATGAAAAAAGCGGCGAGAGAATCTATTTCCCTTTTTAATTACACTGTCACAGAACGTGAAACTTGATGGTGAAATTTCACGTTTGTAACAAAGCGACCGTTTCTCCGTACCCATCTGTTTGTAATTTTATTTTTGTCCCCTGATTTTTAACGATTCACGTTTGAATTACCAAGATGTTACTCTGTAACCTCACGTAGAAGAGCAATTAGTAGCGAAACAGTTCGCGCCAGTATTTTATTTTGATCCTTGGCAACGGTTACGAAATAATAGTTGCTTTCCATTTACACTCAAGTGATCTGAGTCACTCATCAGTTATGTGAGTATTTTGTACTCAAGTAGGATATATTATTTTAGTTGTTTTCCCATTTACACCAAAACTCAGATAATTTTCACTTGTGACGTCATAACTCAGTTGAATGCACGTTAATTCAAAGTGAGGCTATGAATCTGTATTGTTATGCGATAGCTTTGTCACCAAAATAAGCAATTAAATGCAAAATGACATATCTTACCTGAGTATAAAATATTCACATAACTGAGTGACTCAGATCACTTGAGTGTAAATGGAAAGCAACTTTTTTGTATTTACCTGTTTATTTTGGTGACAAAGCTATCGTATATAATAATACAGGTCCATAGCCTCAATTGTTACGATGAGTTATGATGTCATAGGTGAGAATTATCTGAGTTTTGATGTAAATGGAAAGCAACTAATAATCGTTTGCTGAAACAATTCGTAACGTTCACAGAATATTCGATTTTGGAGATTCATTCTACAACGTGTTTCGTCTTAACGATACAAATTTCGGTTTTAGACTGATCGATTGTTCCGATTTTTATTGGCTTGCGTATTTAATCACGGAATTGCCGAACGCGGTAAATTGACAAGATTAATCGTAGGGTAATGAATTAGAGTGTCTGTTAAACGTCAAGCGTACGAGCACAATTTGTTACTTGAGACTTAAGCGATCTGTTCGCGGCTTCTTAATTTGACTAGTTTTTTTTTGTTCGCCTTTTCGCAGAGACCGTTCTAAGCGGACTAATGGTGCCCTCGTTTCGAATGTAGTTTCCACGTGTAAAATACATGTAATTATTGGCGTTCGGCACATCCTAATCGCCGAGGCGAGTTAATTGGCTTTAAGCGATTGAGATCGGCACAGTTTTCCCTCCGCGAGTGCCATAATGAGGGAAAAGAATTCCGCTGAATCAGATTTAAAAAATCGCGTGAATCGCTCCGTTCATTCAGCCGAGGAAAGTTATACACGCCCCGACCCCGCTTCGCGGTCTATCGTATACGTGAATTCGAATCAGATCGATGTAGGAGGCGGCGCCCTTTGTGTGGACAAAAAATCTTCTTAGGAAAGTATCGATCCTCATGATGCCGGACTGTTTCTCACCTTAACGAGGACGATTCTTCTCCCTTGTTTACGTTGTCAATCGAATCTTCGAGACACATTTACTTATCATTTTATTGATCAGTCCAATTCATTCTAACAAGTCTAGCAAATGTAAACAAAAAGTATATTTTTAACAAGTACATATTTTAACAAGAAACTCGCATAATTTAATTAACAAGTAAGGATAAATATAATTAGAGATTAAATGAAAGAGCAAAGGAGAACGAGGCGAAAGGAACGATTTTTTGTCCGTTGAGTCGCTGAAGTTTACGATTTGCGAAAGTCGAAGGAGCGACTTGACGTCGAGGCTACGGGGCGCACATTTTAAGATTGCACTGTAAGGCTGCGTTTATCGATGACCACTCGGCCTTGAATATTCTTCAGCGATCATCTTCGAGGCGTAATCGCGACGGTGACTTGCACGCGAGAAGTTCGACGCGCCTGTCCACGCGCGCGCGCTAGGATTTATATTTCGCGAACCTTGGATTAGCGCGCGATGATGCGTCCTTTCGTTTGGACAGAGCGGATATGAAACTGCATTTTACCTTGCGACGCATTAGAATTCGCGCCGGTTTCCGCGAGCAAGGTGCAACTCCTTTCGTCACGATGAGGCGAGCAAGAATCGAGCGAAGTTTCGCGAGCCACGCTCTCGTTCCTCTGTCGTATCCTTTCAAAAATCCCATTCATCACTGTTGAATTCGTAGTGTCGAATTATATTCAATTTGAGTCGTTTTTAACCATTTCTGTAGGTCGCCACTGCTCTTACTCAACATGTCGTTAATTTAATTACAATATTAACACTGCGCGGACACCGCGTTTTTGGAGCACTCACCCGGACATCCTGGGACTTTTAAATCCAAAGGGTTTTTGAAAGCGTTCCTGTGTTACAAAAAATCTATTAAAAAATTCGTGTATTATCTTTAAGGTTTCAAAAAGTGATTTCTGTAACACTTACACAGGCCGGAACTGTTGCAATTTTTCTTTAAGAGCGCTGAAGCCATTTCCCGTGAGAATCACAAATGAAAAATTGATTTAAAGGGTCACAGGGTCCGCGGAGCGTTAATTTAACTAAATCATTGGAGTTAAAAATACTGTTTTGTGTGAAAATAATAAATTTTGACACACATGCCAGTTAAAAAGTAACAAAATATTCACTTAATTAATTTAAATATCATTCTTTAATATTCAACAGTGATGTAGAGACTATTTTACATGTATCTTCTCTCGGGCGCGAGCTTGCGAGCTTAAGTTTTCATTCCTATCGCTTGTCACGCTCGCCGGATCGTAGTTCATCCCCGAGATTAGCTGAGATGGGGACCAGCAGCGGCGCTTTCGAAAATCGCACGGCTGATGGATTTGCGAAACCCTCCGGGAGGCTTCGGTTATCTAACACGCGCGTTTATCGTCGAGGATTCCACGCGAGAAATCGCGCTCTTGCGGGAGGCGCGGTCGAAAAACCGGTACGCCTGGATTTATAGAGCGAGGAATAAGTTCCGGGCGCGGCGTAACGTTCGCGTAATACCCGATCATTTCGAGCAAAACGGTCATTACGATCCTGTATTAATTGCCACATGGCAGACGTATCGTTTCCCTCAGTGCGGACGGTGCGTTGAAGACGAGACTTCTCCAGACCGCCCGCCGAGAGCTTCCCTGTTTCGAAACAGAGTTTACGTTACGTGCGCCGTATAGTTACGACATTGCGACAACAGGAGCTCGTTAGAGCTAAAAATGCGTAGAATTAGTACCTACTTTACGAGAAAACGTATACTTTAATGCTCTGTACAGAAGCGAAGTGTGCGTGAGTTTTAAAGCAATATTGCAGGATAGAAGAAAGGAGACTTGCAGGTAATTTAAATTTGCGAAATGGTAAAATATCATCAGAAATCATCAGAAAACTGCAGATATTATAATCATTCCCATTTCGGAAATATTGATCCTTCTAAAATAATCTAATAGGGATATAAAAAGGAAATGCACAAAACTTTCAAATTAAAAAAATTGGTGAAAAATAAAAAAAAACATAGTTCGCCATTTAAAAATGTTGGAAATTATTTCTGAATGTCTAAGAAAGGAAAGAAACATTTTTACGTAAATTTTTACATAATATAATAAATAAGAGCGAGTGCTTCTTCTTAATTCATAGGTGTGATCGAAGAAATGGCTGAAAAAAATGACCGTTCCGGCTATTTTTGCGTCCAACCAACCGTCAAAGGATTCCGCGGAAGAATCGATTGTTACGCAAATGTCTCGCTATCCGGAACCTCCCCGGTCGCTAAACACAGGCGTAAAACCGGGGTCATTGACCCCGCAGGGTACGCGATCTGCATTCTCCGTTCTCCTTCGGGGCGCGGGCCGATTCAACGATCGGCTGTGTGATACGCGCGATTGCAACAGCTGCAGCAGCGGTAAATTCGCGGCCGCTGCGTGTTTGGAAAGCGCGGCAATGACGTGCAGTTTAATTAAGGTATTACGCGACGGATGCTAATTAAGGACGCGGCTTGGCGCGCCTCTTCCTCGACTTGTCGCGGCGAATCGCGCGCAGTTTCGTTACGGCGGACTGTTTCCGCTTTACCGGTCACTAGAACGTGAGAAGAAAAGCTCTGCCATCATGTGTGACGGAAGTAAAGTCGTCGCGCGATACGCTTATAATACCGGAACTCATACTCCGTCGTCGAAGTGAGCGGAGCACGGCCGATTGCTGCGGCAATATTTTGAATAATCTATCAAATCTCCAAATATAATTGTAGTAATTTGCTTAAAACTGCTCGCAAAATTTACGATAATTAAAACTCAGAATAAACGAATGTTCATATTTTCGATCACCGAACAGAATCTTAATAATTTTTGTAAGCTTAATAATTTTTGTAAATTTTATATATCCGCCTTTTCGTTTGCTTATTTATTTACTTATTTTTATTAAAAAATCTAAAACTTTTCATATACCTCTAGATCAAATCTAAGCTTGAAAGTCAAGAGCGAGCATCGAATAGTTTCAGCATTATCGATTGCTTAAATCATTCGAAAGATAGAGTTGACGATGATGAAACTATTTAGTGATGACGTTTAAACTATTTCGAATATTTGAGATCTCGATTCAATTTGGACAACCGAGTCAGGTATCCGGTCCTCCATAATTTTCGGATATATTCGTACAACTCGGAAGTTTCACTGCGCTCGCAATCACGATTGGTGGCGGATACTCCGATATAACTTGTTTTACATGCCTCCGCTCGTAATTTACGTTCGCGGCGGCGGTCACTTCTACACGCGCGATGTTCTTATTTAAATTTAAGCGTCGACCTCGTGATCGATTAGGGTATTCAAACAATGACTAAAGGTCAAATTTGCGCGTTACGTAGAGAAGTACGGTATTCAAACAAACTTTATAGGTCGGCCTTTACATTTTGCATTTTAGAGATACGTTTTTCGGACAACGAGTGAGAGTAAACGTTGTAACGATAAGCGATATCACGAGAGAGATAGAGGGAGAGAGAGCTTCGTAAATATACACACAGTACGTTACATGACTGCGTCGTAACTGCGCATCCATTGTGAATCAAAATTGTATACGCGCCAATAGAAAGTATCGATATTTATTTTATAAATTTCATTGTGTGATAAAACGAAGGTTTTTACGTCGGTTATCTATCCCGGAAGTACGGACCTGTCCATACTTATGAATGAGACAATCAGCGTGCATTAAATGATAACTGTGCGCACACATGCAATATGAATTTACAAATATGCAACCTGTCGCGCAGAATAAATTAAAGCCACGGAATAAGCCGCAGATGTTGACCTCTGATCTCTTCGTATGTTTAAAGCGGAGTTACAATCGCTTGATTTTCATTTCCCGTCGACGTCGTGAAAATAAATTGTTATTCCTACATTAGGTAATAAGGAGTTAAAGTTGGCCATGCTCGACGACGCCTCAACGCGTTGTTGGATAAAGAAGTGAGGTTTAATTGGGGCGAAAGTTTTTTTATTTCACAATACGATAAAATCAATTTCCGTCTTTCGAAAATTGCCGGCATTAAACGTAAACCGTAAAGAATGTAACGTTAACAATTTCACGTTTCACGATTATTACGATAATTGCGAAAACAGAAAAATGTGAATGGGATTAAACGTCGGCATCGCGCTCCATTGACAACGAGAAGCATAATTACGAACGAATTTTTGTATACTTCCCTGAATTTTAAATTTCTACTTTCGTTAAATGCGGCGCGTGGCCGAATAACAGATGGAAATCTCAAGTCTCAATTTTTGTAATGATAATGGCGGGCATCTCGTCGTTTTTATTTAATGAGACAATTAGGAACTCTGTCGTGATGGGCGAAAGTATGCACTTAGAGAGATCCGTGTTACTTCTCTCTCTCTTCTCTCTTCCGTCTACCTACTCTACGCCTTCTTCACAGTGCAGTTATTGACGTATGATGGTAATTACGTAGAGTGCACGGCGCGTCGGTGCATAAGCGGATGTGGAGAATTATCGCGAGTTTATTATCGAATCGCGAGATCCACGGGGCAGGCCAGCGAGTGCTTCTACGGAAATGATGTTCTTCTTCCTGATGACAGCTCAAAATAAAATGTCTTTAATTTGCCTGTATAAAGAAGGAGAGCAAACCGAACGAGGTTTATAGTCGACGATAGTTTATAGTTAGACAAATAGGATTAAATTTGCGGACAGAATCGATAAAGCCGACGAATAAATGATCGTGCAAAATAAGATATCTTTAATTTATCCGTATATAAAAGAGGAAAGTAAATTGGACCGATGTTCAGTCGAGTTAGACAAATAATAGGATTAAATTGCGGACAGAATCTAAAGCGTAACAGCCGCGGCGAATAAATGTCCGATTCCCGTCCCCGCGATCCTTGCGTAAGTAACCGTTTTACACACCCGCGTTTTCGATCCGGGCTCCGAAGGTCGGTTCATGCGACCCCAAGCATGCTTCCTATTTACGATTTAAGGGAGTTAATCGCGCGCCTGGAAACCACCTCGCGGTTTTACGATTTACGGCGCATTCATGGCTCGTACACCCGCCCGTCCATTGATTCGTGGGTGAACGACGATTGTAAATCACCCGGTCGCCGTTGTAACGGTGAATTACGCCTCGGACATTTCCCACTCGTCCCGATCTAGATCGCGAATAAAATACTCGTCGCGGTTTGACAGATAAGACGCGTAACTGTTTGTTCGTTGAACAGCCCTTTGAGCATTCTCGTTTATAATATGCATCTTTGTGACACCTTGACAGAATAATTGAAATATCTTACAATTTAGACATCAGAATAATTAAAGCTTGAAAATTATCGTCGAGCGTTCGGCTCGTCACATTTCGATTGGAAATTATCTTTAATCTATCGGCGGAGGGGGGAGGGGTTATCGCGGATCGAGAGCGTTTCGACGACGGTCGAATTACCTCGGTGAGCTCTGTCGGATTTGGAAAGTACGAGCGCACGGAACTTCTTTATTACGGCGAGACGCAGCGTTGCGCGACGAGACGAGACGATGCGATGCGATGCGATGCGATGCACCGGGCACATCGGGAATGTAGCTCAGCGGTAAGCGTGATGAATTCGCTCAGGCGATCGTCTGCGAGAGCGTGAATAAAGCGTTGTTTCTCGTATCCGCCGTGGATATATACTCTCGTTGCCCGGACACGTGCCAAGCCGCACAGAACGAATGATTATACGCGCCGCATTCGTTAATTGCTGGCCGCGCCGCGAGTCGAGTCGTCTTTCCTTCCTTCCGAGTTTGTGGAGGGAAGAGAAACGTCCATCACCATCTCGCGAAAGATCGCGTCCGCAATCGAGGATCCGACGGATTTTCCGCGAAAAGTAAATCGCCGGAAACACGAGACGGTAATTATATGGAAATCCAAGCGCCGTATTGATCCGTTCCTCGAGTGTTATCAATATAGCCTGCGTTCGTTTATTCACATTGGCAGTTATTGGGAAAATATAATCTATAATACATGTGTATCTATACACGTGCGGTGTGTGTATTATAGATTTTATTTTCCCAATAGCTCCCAATGTAAAGAAACGAACGCAGGCATAATTTGATGATACGTTGACTGGCGAATGGTTGAAAGAATTGATAGAATTGATAGAATTGAAAATGAGGATAGGGTTGACAGAATTGAAAATAACGAACGACAGAGAGTTTGCTTTCGTCGCGACAGGTAAAAGAAATGCAGAAGAAAATGTACGATACGCGAAACTTTTCGTTTTTAAACTTTTCGCATCGCGCGCGAGCAATCGATCGATCAGGATGGTCGGGACGACCGTTTCTATATTTGCAATTGCGGTTTTCCGTCCGCCGGGCGGAACCGCAATTTTGCGCTATCTCGATTTTTATCTCGAAATAAAAATTTCTCCGTACATTTTCACGATGGTCACGCACTCTCTCTTTCTCAGTAGAGATTTCTATTCATTGCAGGTGGGAGCAACGGCGGATTCCCTCGGCGTCCCTCTCACTTCGGCGACCTGCATGAAGGGCACCAGGTACTGAGTTCAAATCATGGAACGCACTGAGAATACATAAATTAACTTGAAATTAATGAAATTAAATAACATTGAATAAAATAAAAATAATTTTTATTGCATGCGCAAATTTATTCACACGAAACAATAAATTAAATAAATTTGGATAAATTTGGATCGCAAAAATGAATTTTGCGCGTTGTTGAATAAAATACACATTATACACAGTAATTAATCCCAGAATTTGAACGCAAATTCACATTTCACAGTTCCACCGTTATTTTACTCACGGAGAGAATTTTCTCTCAAAATTTACCCTGAAATCATGGTAGTTGTTGGACAACATGTACCACCAAGAATTTTATGCGAGCTATTTTGATTAAAATCTACCATAATACATTAAAATATAAAATATGTTTGATTAATTTTACTAAAATATATCCAGGAAATTTCAATAATTTTTCAAAATTTATCAATTTGCTTGGTAATGTTTATCACGTTGTTTGTAAAATGTCTTTTGTATATTTTAAAAATTTCTTGGTTGCCAAGTTGTCCCAAGTTTGTACTGAATTTAAGGGTAAAATATAACGAAACATTCTCTCCGTGCTGTTGTGTTTGAATTTGCCATTATATTATTAAAATAACAGAGTCATAGTTCATATAGTTATTTTCGAATATACTTGTATAATAAACTAAAAAAAAAGTTTTTAAATTTTTTCTCCATTTTTCTAATTTCTCTGTCAATCGTTTGCGTAAATAGCACAAGTTCAGGGATTAATATTTTAATATAGGCACAGATTAATCGTATTAACTTTGTGATTTTCCAATGAAAGATAGGGCCTCGTAAGAATGAGGCGGACCGATCATGACGGCCACGTCGCGCGGCAGGGTCCGCCGCCCTTCAAGGTGCTGGCCGTCCCCGACAGCATGTACTTGTCGCCGACGCCTCCCGTGGCGGCGCCGCCGCCCCCGCGCGCGCCCGAACCCTACAAAGTCGCCCCGACGTCGACGTCCTTCGGCAGGGCGCATCGTCGTTCCAGCTTCGTGATACTCGCCGAATCCAGGCCGGCGAGTCCGGAAGCCGGCGATGCGTCGTCCACCTTGCCGACAGGGAGGGTCTCGCCCTTCCGCGGACGTGGCTTTAAGGGGCCACCTCCTCGCTCAATGTCGAGGCCGCAGTCGCCGGAAGTCGCCGGGGACGGACGTCGACGCAAAATCGAACGAAGAGGTAAGGTCGTCGAGTGTATATTAAGAGCGAGCTGCAAAGATTTGTAATAATAGCTTCGTTGGAATATTTCAAAGATGCTAAGACAAAATTTAAAGGTTCTTGACGTTACGCTGATGAGACATTTTTGACAGCTTAAACAGCTGAAACATTTAAAAGACATTATAAAGCTTAAAAATGTTTCAGACGCTTTATATATTTTATGTAACACTTCTACATTGCTAAGAAAGTTTCATTTGAAAATTACTTATCAATGCGCTTGGTGAAAATTGGTTCAAAATTAAAATTTAATAGCAAGCTGCTTTGATACTTCCTGCTAAGGAAAAATGGTAGGAAAAATTTATAGATAAAAATATGCGTGCAAAATAATATTATTAAAAACAAGATTATATTAATATTCAGATTAATATTAGATTAATATTAAGGACAAGATCAGTATGCGTTGCTCCACGCAGTCAACACCAATAATCCGATTAACGATGATCTCTATTAAGTCACTCGTTTATGCTTTGCAGTGTCGTTGTCGCAGCAGAACAGTCCCAGAAGAAGCCTGATACCGCAACCCACTTATCGTCAGCGGTCTACCTCCTTGACGAAGGACAATGAGCGTTCGCCGTCGCCGAAGATCGGTCGCCGAGTCGATTCGAGGACGCGACTGAACGTCTCGGACTCGCGGAATCGATTGAACGCGACCGATTCGAAATCGCGGTTGAACGACTCGAAAACGCGTCTGAACAAATTCGACTCTCGAAGTCGTACGAATCTGGCCGAAACTAAGACCCGCTTCATCTCCAACTCTACCAGCAATCTCAACAATAACTCGACGACGACACGCCGACAGCCGATTATGAAAGGTTCGACGCGACTCTCGCCGATCCAAGGCACCCCGACGAAACCGGAGAAGACGACTCCTCGATCGAACATTAGAGGGAAGGATGCCACGAAACAATCCCCCACGAAGGCATCGAGAACGTCGCCGCAGAAGAACAACGCTACTACTCGAAGGGACGGTCAGAACAGAAGTCCCGCTAAGGACCGTCTTCTTTCGCCATCGAAGATTCCTCTGAAGAGCAAGGCGAACGGCTCGTCGAGTACCGGCAGGTTCATCTCGATGCCCGAGCAGAACGCCGGGAAGATGGATAGGTTTGCAAAAGAAGACGAGAATGACAAGCAGGCCGGCCAATCGGTTCAGAATGGTCGAGCCGAATCGAGCTTGAAAGAAAACGGAACAGATGGGAACACCTCGGGCAATGCGGACGAAGTGGATTTTAGAGATCTTCTGAAGCAGACGTCGCAGGTGACCGGTACGTCCAGCGAACGTCTGGTGAACACCACGACGACCACGGCGGTACAGCCGTTGCACATCGACGCGAACGCGCTTCTCGTGGAGCGAGATGGGTCAACGACGAATCAGCAGAAGGAACGACTCGACGTCTCCCCCGCATCTAAGGGCGAATCGCCGGTGCCCGCGTCGACGCCAAACGCAACGGGTCAGAAATCCTCGCCGGTCGGGGCAGGTCAAGCGACGAATCCTGGAAACGATAAGAAGGACTCTCCCGTCGGCGCGGAGAATAGCACCGGAGGACACCCGAAAAGCAGCACCGTCAGCCAATCCATGAAAAGCGTTAGGATGAACGATGAGGTTCATCAGCGTTCCAGCAATCAGTCTTCTGCCAATCAGCGTTCTGGCAGACAGAATGCTCGGTGGCCCAAACCAAGCGACGCCAAGGCTTCGGAGCAACAGCAAGTCGCTTCGGCGGAAATCAAGAGTGGCTCTGCGGGTAGCAGGATGGCCATGAGTCGCGACGTTCCGGCGAGCGACAAGATGCCCACGGTGATGGAGAACGACTCGAAGGTCAGAGCGGCCGAGGAGGCGGAGACGACGATGAGCAACGCGACGGCAATGACGACGAACAGCGTGGCGAAGAGCGTGGCGAAGAGCAACAATGTGAGTACCGCGGATGGTGCGGTGAACGCAGATGTGAACAGTGATGCTGTGGTACGAACGAGGAACGCGAATCGCGGCAGCGACGCGTCCTTGAAGTCGTCCACCGGCGTGTCCACGGATTCGATCGGGAGCGTGAGATCGACGGACACGGGAGTGAGCGTGAACACGGTCAGGGGAGTGTCGTCGCCGAGGGAGAAAACGGGCGTGCACACGGTGAAGCGGCCGCAGGAGATCGAGACCCTCAGCGGCAATATCGTCCGCGTCGAGCAGAACGGGGAGCCAGCGTGAGTCTTGATTTTATCCTGTTCAACTATACGTATTATGTGTGAAAATTGAGGCATCTCATAATCTGCTCAAAAGCATACATTTTTGCAAGGCGAATCGTCAAAGTATTAAAAAATACTTTATTTAAACAATTTTCGTAAAAAATCCTCTTTTTATTTTGTCGTGTGGAGCATTTAGAACGGATTATTTAGAACGGTAAAATACAATCTCGTACTTCAGACAGAGAATGAATAATTTCTTACAATTTTTTTAAGTTATTCTTAAATGTTTCGTTAAAGTAATTGATTACATGTCAAACTTTAAATTTTGAATGAAATGAGTGTGCTTTTCAGCTGCGTTGTCTCTTTCCATCCAGTCATTCTTCTTTATTTTCTTCCCTCCTGTCCTTCTTTTCTTCCAACTCTACTTACGGTGTCCGTTTTGTTTGAACTGTAATTAAGCGCAATCAATGTCAAAGAGATTAATAGCACGCAGCTAAAAAATATACACCTAATGCGTGAATGATTAATAACGTTAATTTATTATACAATAATTGTACGTTGTCAGGCAATGGCGTATTAAAATGCCTCATACAAAATACATATATACTTCTCTTTGATGAAAAAGCGGGCTGTGGTGATTGTGTTGAATTTATAAATTTCTCCGTTTTGTACGAGTCGCGTGATGCGCCGATTGAAGTTTACATGCGTGAGTTCATCTGCTAATTCGTTTTGTTTTCACCCACGCGAACGACAAAAAATTAAAGCTATTTGCCCTGAGGGAACGTGATCCGAATTGCGCTTTGAACAGTCGTAACAAATCCGGATGAAATTTTTGCGGATCGGCCGGCACGGCAACGAGGCATCGTTCTCAATTAAAATTGAACGAAAACTTTCGTGACGCGATTGTTTTGCGTCGAAAAGAATAGCATAGTGACCGGAATCTTATCGCCCTCGCGAAACTTTTCAACTCTCACGTGCAACCATTCTCGATTCGACATTCTCATTGTCAGTTTCAATTTTTCGCCAGAGACATTCAAACGAGCTACTTACTTAATTCCTGAAAGTTCTCGCGAAACTTTCTAAAGAGGTACAAGAGTGTTGAGATAAGTGTATTAAGCTATTTTTGAACTTAAGACTTCAAGCTTACGCTCGAGTCTTAAGTTTTGCGAATACAGAACTATAAGCTTATTTAATCCACTCGGGATAGATGATTGCCAGATTCAGTTTTCAAATTATACACGTTTTATTCCTTTCGCAATTGCGCAAACGAAATTTCTTTCGATATAAATCTGAGATTGTTTTTAAAGTGCGGTTCTACGGCATAAAAGTCGTAGTATTCAGTCGCGTATTTCATCGCACCGTAATAACAACCTGACAACTAGGTCTCTTGTCGCATTACATACAGCTTCGATCAGGAGCGCATAGGGGTATCTTTATCAAGCTTCAAAGCTTCAATCAAGTATTCAATATTTGCAAAATTGAATTTGAAAATATTATAAGATGAGTCCATCGTCTAATGTGTTTTATATATCAAGAGACTGGAACTTGTAAATTATGAAATCGGTTCGTCCTTGGATCAAACGTCGCGATAATCCTGTACAAAAGTTTATTGCATTTTAGCATATAAGAGCTAGGTTCATTTGTCGCAATTCGCCGGCGTCTCATGCTTTGGCCAAGCCTGTATGTCTTATTATATAGTGACCGTGTATCGAGTTTCTGATGAATATACGATATACACAGTGGACCGCGTCATTCATTGTATCGTGTAGTATTGCAGTAATTACGCGGGTATCTCAAAGCAAATCGCAGGGCTGTTGCGTTACTGCGCAGTTATTTGTTCATCGTTCCACGATGCTTTCAAGCTCGTTTCCAGTTTAGTACTACTAAAGACAAATGACAATGTATCGTTGAATTTAATTACCATCGCGCGATTTAGGTGGTTCTGAGTGACTCCTGACGAGATAATTAATTTTGGCGATTAGTCCGTCGATTGATTCGTCATATGTGGCCGCAGACGTCCCGCACGTCCGTCGTCCCGATCAATCAATCTTTTTCTCTCTTCTCAGAAAACTGGGAACCAAGTAGATACGTAAAACCGGCAATCTCGGTTATGCCGACGTTAAAACTAGTACAAAATACGGGGGAAACTCGAGTTAAAAATTACATGGACCCCTCCTTTTAAACCATGAAATTGTTGATTCGAGTTAATATAATAATTCTAAGCGCTTTCTGCCTTTGTGCTACTTTTTGTAGACATTTTTTATATGCTATAACGATTTCTCTCGATTGCGAGTTAGCGTAAGCTATTCACTCCAATATCTGAATTTCTCAAATGGTGAAGAATCTCCCGATTCTCCTTTTTATCCTCCTTTGAAACTTTCTCCGTGTTTAGATCAGTATCATCCTTGCCCTACCGCGTAAATAGCGCAAATTTCGCTCTTACTCAATCTTTCTTATAATAAATTATGTCGACTCGGAGTCGGATCCGGGAATTAGATGCATCGTTCATTAAAAAAACTATTTTCTACTAGAGAACGACTCGGAAATCGTTCGCGGATCAACTGGTACGACGGTGATTTTGTTATTGTGGAATACGAGCGGCGAGATGCCTGTGAAAAGACGCATGCTGCGCTTCCGCGGAAAGTTTTTCGCTTCGCCAAGCCAAGACACGAACAGGCCGAGGAAGTTCCCGTCCTATCTACAGTCGCGCAAGATTCAAGAGTTCCTTCACCCCGGCTAGTTATAAACCTCCACCTTCGGTCGAAGCGGCCGAGGTGTGTCTATCGATCGTGCTGGGATTTACATCGACGAGCCACCGTGGGTTTAGCTCAAGGGGATAATAAATTAGAATCCCCGAACCATCCTTCTTCGTCGTCATAATGGCCGCCGGCCCGGGACACAGGGTGCTCTAATAAAAATACTTTCGACATCCGTCCACCCGTCGACGTTCTCGTCCGAATATCGCGGAATCATATGATTAACGCGTTCGTTATCTCGCGATAATCAACAAATATTTCAGAGATTTAACTTCAAAATGAAGCGCAAGAACGTAATGAAATTATAACGTAATTGTGTTCAATTAAGTTTACATATTAAAACAAAAATGTAATATTTTTGACATATGTATTCAAATACTTGAATTTTTGAATTAAGTGATATTGTTAAAATTTTGCCAAAAAATATAAGATATAGAAAATTGCCGGATATTTTGTGATACCCTGAAAAGACTTGTTTTATGCAAAGCGCCGAAACACCGTCTTTTGATAATTTTTATCATTAAGATCTACTTATGTTAAATTGATTCTGTGCGACGATCTCGATAAGGTTTTCAAAACTTAATTTCACCCACCCTCTGAATAATCTGATTTAGCTTTTCCTTGCTTCTCTCCATCTTGGAAATTAGATTTTGATGAATAATTAATGAAGCCGCGCTAGATTCGCCAAAGGTACGTTGCACCTCATTCATTATTTATTACATCCACCCGTTACATCTGCGTGCGTCGATCAATTAGGATATCGGCGGCGATCTGTTCTTCAACGTCGCGAACGCGCCGAACCTCCGCGGCCGCGGCGCAGCGTCTCGCGTTGCACAACCGGACGATTATTATTTCCCGTAATTGCATGGAGATTAAATTCTTTCTGCGCGAGAGATTCTCGCGCCGTAATTTCGTGTGATATTACCGCGGGTCGCGTTACGTACCAATGACTCACAAGACCGCAATAGCGTGACGGTGCTATAAGCGCTATAACGCTCTATTACGAACATAACTTAATCTCGCGAAAAACAAATTCCGGAAATTTTTCGAATAATCTCACGCTTCAGTTTCGGGAAATCTCGCCGGTTCGCGACACTTGAAACGTGGTATGCTTAGAAGGTGCGCCCTTTTTATCATGATGCTCACCTTGAGATAATTTCAAGTTCATGCACGAATTAATCATACGAAACTATGTAACTTTTCTCTATCGCACTTCTTTTAATCTATACTTTTACGTGCGAGAATTTCTCTTGCTTCTGTCATGATTATTGCATGCACATTTTCGAAGGAATGCGTCAGATGTGAGAGAAACATTTTAACTCGAGGAGAAGAGCAACTCTACAAAGTTGTAAATTACTTCAAATCTATTATTTGATACATGATCACGCAACGCGGACGAGAAAACGTAAGGTGAATCTCGATATGATCTATTCGTGTACTTCATTACATCTGAAAATTTGTTCCTTTAATAATCCAGCCCATACTATATAAAACAACTTATGAAGTTTTAATATTCTTTATCGCAATATATTTCTGTACAGTGTTAATAATTATTGAATTCTTCCTTTTATTTAATCAACAGCCTGATGGACATTTCAAGTAATATATTTAAATACATATTTTAATTCTCTAAACTACCCGAAAAGAATTTTAGGAAATATTTCCTGAAGCTATTTTAAGCGATATAAAAAAAGAAACTTTGGCTTCAAGAAATCAGCAATCTTTTTTCGTCTTGAAGAAATATAATTTCGCCCAAAGAATTTGTTAGATAAAAAAAATTTAAGGATGTAGGCACGAAAGTCCATCCTTGTATCTAACGATTGATCTCGCACGCGAGCCAACTCGATCACGATCTCTCGTTGACTTTTGTGGAACGCTAAAACTTCTTTTTGCCACGAAGATATGTCGCGCTGTGGAAAATGCAATGCGCGATCGTTCACGACAAAAATATAGCGTTCTACTTCGTTTATGACCGATGATCCTCCATGTACATATATCTCTGCGACGTGAGAAAATAGAACGCAATCTCCCGCGCACATCCTTTCTACGTCATTTGAATTTTTCATTATCTTTACGAAGCTCGTTGAAACGCTTATGTTTTACCGAATGTTTAATGCGTTTACGTAGTTTCGTTATTTATTTCGAAATTACAATCAATCATGTAGCTCTTTAGGAAAGAAAAAAGACGCTTGAAAAAAACGAATGTATTTTTCTTTCGCAACACAATCGATTAGACTTCTTCTACAAATAAGAATCGATCATGGAAGTTTTACGTAAGCGGAAGGGTGTCTCCACCTCGGGTTACGTTGTATAAAAAGAATTGCTTTCATGAAAGTCAGATTATACCTGAAGAAAAATGGAACTAATTTTTGAGGCGGTAAGAATTGAGGTGCAGAAGCAACTTATCGGAGAGTGATTCGTCTAATTGAGAATCACGGGGTAAACTACTGACCACGAATTTGCACACTAATGGCATAATAGCCAGCCGCCAGATACTAAATCTCACTGGTAATTCGCAGCGATACCTGGGCGATTAAATTACTGCTCGTGGCAATTTTTATTCACTTTCTATTAACATGTTCGTTCACAGATTGTTTCGGAGAATGTTTTCTTAAACTTAATAAACTTATTTTCAACAAAGATAGAAGATAAATAATAATTAGCGTTTGTTAATACTGTTTTAATAAAAATGTGTATAGTTATCTAATAATTCCATCAAACGGTATCTTCAAACTTTTATTCAACTTCGTGCGATCGACATCGAAATGATGGTATCTTTTTTGTTTTACATCTTTAATGTTTTTATTCTTGCACATAAATCAAAAGTAATGGTCAATAAAAGGTAATAGTTAATAAAACGTTTTAATATTCTTTTAATATCTTTCTTTTTGGCAAAAATTCTTTTGGCAAAATATTACACATAGTAGGTTTATTTATGTACATTTTATTCTCTCGCTTTCAATTGATATAAATAGCGAGTAAATCCGCAAAGCATATTCAAGAAAAACGTATCTCTTGAGCATCTGCAAAATCGAACCCGAGACTCGCGGGCTGTACAATGTGTGCGGCGGACTTGGACTTCAAGGCTCGCGGCGCCGATCTTTTTCTTTCTTCTGCGAGCGCGCGACAATCGGCGAATTAGGGGGAAGTGCCCTCGCTCGCGGGGTGGGCTTGGGGTGTCGTGGTGGCTATAAAGAGAAACGAGAGCACACAGGCGGAGCGAATGAAATACGGGTGGTGGCGCGGGTCGACCTTGGCCGCACGCGACGCGACGCGACGCGCCGCGACGCCTCGCCAGTCACTTGCCACGTTACGTCGATTTTCGGTCATGCCGTTCCTCCCCCTCCCCCCCCCCCCACCTTCAGCACGTGCGATTTATCCGTCGATCCGCGTTGTTCCGTTCGAATCTGCTGGCAGGAAGACCGCCGCCCGTCCGGAAGTGACAGAGGCGAGTTTTCGATTAAGGCATCCGATCGATCGCTCGATCAGTCACTATCTTTTTTTGTCTTACGACGTGTAATACGTACACGTATGCAGGATAACTTCTCTGTTTCGTAAAAAGAAAGACCCCGTCGAGACTGACGGGGCTAAACAACCCACGTAAGAGGATTAATGGATTCGAAAGAATGCGGCAAGGGAACACGTGCTCTCGTATCACGCGATAATCCGATTTACTTGACTGAGCCGCATCCGTTGAGTCATACGCGGTATTGGAGAATAACCCAGGTACAAGTACCTTTTTATATACGTATCCGAATGAAGAATTTATGAAAATATGGAGCAGGTTATAACGACAGATTGATTATTGCGTGTTATTATTAATTCTTCATGCATTTAAATACGCTTCGGGAGGTTTGATTCTCAGAAAAAAAATATGTCTTAATTCTGTCTTCCTTTACATTTAATGCTAAAGAGACAAGGAATAAATTTTTGATATAATCCGACAGGTTTTGTCTGACCGTCGCGTTGACTTTTCTACTGAATTGCGAATCGCGTCGTAATTATCGCAAGAGAAATACACGAGAAATGAGTTGTTTAATTTTAATTTAGAAAAGACGAAAGATTTTGAAATAATTTCTTTTTCCTTTTTTTTTCCAAATTATTAATATATTTATTATACATTTTTTTTTGTAATTATATGTGCACGTCTGATTCTATATTACGTCGTCCTTAGGTAAGCCACTTAATTCCAATACCATCGCACGTGCCTCGCTTTCGCTTTATTAACGCACGCTTGCATTTTTTTATGTAAACTAGCCGCCCATTTCCCACAATTCGACATAATTGAGCCGCTGATCCTCGATAACGCGCGGGAAACGTTCACGGTATACACGTCGTGCAGCGCGAAAATATTAGATGCGAGAATGCGTTATTAAAGATCGAGCGAAACAAATTTCAATGTAATTTGCATACTTATAGCGTTATATGCATTCACCTCCTTCGAATTCTCTCTCTTATATACCTTTCCTCTTTTCCAGTTTAATCGCTCCCGCAGATTAGGTTAATTGGATTCTCGTTATCCTCCTGACCAACATATCGTACGGTATGTCAGGAAGGCGCATCGATTTGCAATGTTAATCGATACGTGGAGCAGTTTTTCTTTATCTTTACGCGATACGAAACGAGTTGCGAGCGGCACTCGACGGTGCCATCGTATTTGCATGTTGCGTGGCTCTATTTGCGTTTAAAATTTGAAAATTGCGTAAGAAGATTGATACACGTACGAGAGATAAGCTTTCCCGGAGCGCAGAATTGAATATTTCAGTTTCAATTTCTTCCTCGCGCGTGCCCCTCTCCCCGCGAGTCACATATCGCTCTCCGGGGATCGATTACGTTAATATTAATCGATGGAAAAACTATTTTTAATCCGTAGACGGCATCGTGCGAGCTATAAATAAACGAAAGCCGCACGCATTTTTATTTTGCATGCCGCGGCAGTTAGGAGCACGGAATTGCAGGCGGTTTTGCATTATTAATTCGTTTGCATTAATAATCCGGGAATTTTTCGTCGGAGAGTAATAACAAGTAGATTATATTACTGATAAATACTTTCGCATTATAGGATCGAGCATATCAGTCCTGCGTATACCACTTCTTTTTCACACGTTATTATTAATGTCAGAAATTCATATCTTTCGGTGAGATCGTTAAATGAAAAGTTTCCTAATAACATGCTAAGAGAAATTTATTTCAGGCCCTTAACGCATATCCATTAACGCAAACGATTATGATGAAAAGCTCTCGCGTTGTTTGCAAGCGCAATATAATATTAAAAAATATATGCTCAAAATTTGTGAACAAGCGTATAATGTTTTATTAACGATATTAGCGTTAGTAACGAACTTTCGTGCCTGTTCATTTATTAAATTTTGCCTGTCACGCTGTCGTCGCAATTTAAATGTAGACTCATTGCGCTGTGTAATTAGCAGAATTTTTAATTCACGTTTTTTATCGAGCTCTCAATTTTGACCGAACTGAGGAAATGCTATATTTATTGAATGTGTTTGTAGGATAGGGGTCAAATGTTAACTTTTATTTAATAACTTCTATTCGTATATTGGCAAAAGTTTTCCGACGAGATTAATATATCACTTATCGTCGAGATGCGTGCTAACCGGGGTCGGTCGATCATGCGTGCAATCGCCAGTTGGTCATACGCCCTTCGCGCCCTTTCGTGAACTTTCGTTTACGTGCGTAGAGAATTGTTTCAGGGGTTGTTCCCGTTACATTTATGCGGCACGGCACGTATAGCGACAAGGTAACGCGACGAGTTTCATAATTTGTGCGAATGATAATGCCGTTCGCGCGGCACGAAACACTCATCGCCGCGGATCTGTAGCATGACGTTAACTTTGTTGCTGAGTTTACATTTCGGTAAAAACCGGCTCGCGTGCAGTTGCAACGCTATAGGTCTTTTTTCGCAGATGTAGGTTCTCAAATCTTCCGTTCGTATTTCATATTTAATGCTGCAATCTGACGTGTATATTGTTGTTTAATTTAAAAAGTTCGTGCAGGGAACATTAATCTTACAAGTCGTACAATTAAAATGTTTTAACACTGAATTCATCAAAGATCGCGCGTTAGATCTAGCTCGACGGGCTAGAAATTTCGAGGTGATTAAGCGAACGAGGAGAACGAGAGAAAAACAAAAGTGGCAGAGAATTAGCACTCATTATCTCCGGACACAATGCCCGCGTCGTTGCGGCAACGAGATCGATTTGACCGATTAATTAAATTACGGAGATCGCTCGTTGGGCAATGCCTTAATTAGGCGAGTTTCATTCGTGCAAACGCATTCGCGTCTCCGTGTTGATTACGGAGATCGGCCGGAAGCCACTCTGAAAGAGGAACGCTCTGATTCCCAAGATAATCCGCGCGCGCCGGGTTTTTTTCTAGGATCCTCCCGCTCTCGTTAGTGGCGCAATTACGGGGGAAAGTGTGTTCGGCCACGGCACAAAATTACCCACATCGAAGTGGATCGCGCGGTATTTACGCTTTAATGACACCGCATTTTGCGCGAACTTTCCACCGCTTTTGCCCTCCGCCACCTCCGCCACCGGCCCTGCCTCTTTAATCAGCTGCGCAAATGGTGGATACGGGAACTTTCAGACACGTGCAACTTTTAAATGGTTTTGTCGAGCGTGTCGTGAATCGCGATCCAGCTGTGTAATCGCTCGACCAGCGTGCTTTTAGTGCGCCATCAGGGTTAATCCTTTTTAGGACGGACAAATTTTCGAAGCTGCCCTTTGCAGGAGCGTGATAGTTTATTTTGGCGCGACGATGTAGGACAAGACGACTTTCCAAATTTATTTCCTGAAATATGCAGAAATGTGAAAGATAAATATACAAAAGAGTTCCTATATTGCAACGAATCTTAATAATCAATAAATAACTTAAAAAAACCACCAGACATTTGTAATTATAGAAGATAATTTTAAATTACTAAAAGAGATAGAACTATAAATCTGCAGAAATAAATACTAGTATACGCTACAAAAAGGCGCTTTTTTAAATTGCAAACTGTAACGCTATGATATTTGCCTGCTGTATTTAACTGCTTGGCCGTCATAAATATCACATCATGAATAAATACAGAGACAAACAGACTTCTTTAAATAAATAATAAAATATCTTGTAAAAATTTTTTCGTGAAACTGACGAAACGCACAATTCAGCGTAAAACGTCGTTTCATAATTTTCTCAAGGCATAATAACGTAATATTCTTTGCCGCGAGTCGGCGACAGAACCTGGCTGTTAATATTTTATTGCTTACCGATATTTACTAGTTTACGCGGTTTGCAAAGCTAACGGCGGTCGACAAGAGACCTTATTCCTCGAAAAAATAAATTCTTTTTTCTCAGACACAAAAGCGTTAAAAGTTGAACACTTTACGACAATGAGCATAATGTGAAATAAATAACTATAAGACAAAATAAGAAGAAAATAGAAATATATAAGTAACAAATATGTAATAAATAATTCATAACAATCCAGACATTAAGCAAAAATTGAAACAATCATATATGGCTATTATAAGCGACATGTAATATTTTACATCTTTAGTGCAAAATTTTTTTCCTAAAATATTGTCTGTCATTTTTTTCTGTTAGACATTATATTTAGAAAAAAATATTTCACATTTTTCATCGCAGAAAACAAATATTGTTGCCCTTTAGGAGGACTCCCTCAACTTCATACGCGAACGAGTGTGATCCTAATTCTAAAATAAGCCCACAATCAATCCAGCAGCAACCGCCCTCCTTTCGATCAGCGAAAGTGCTCGCTCCGGCTTAAGGGTTAAGGTGACGACGAATTACAAGCGCGGCTTTAATGCCGTGCAGCCACCGGCCGACACGCGCGTCGCGTCGCGTCACGTCGCGACGCGCGCCCCGGGGAGAGAAAATCGGCCGCGGCCGCGGCCGCCTTGAAAACCGGCCGGTTAAGGTAAAGAACTTCGTGTCGCGCGTATCGATTTCGCGGTCAGTCGAGCTCGCATAGGGGAACGCGGGGAACGGGAACGCGAGGGGAAGGGTTGAAAATCTTCGCGTGACCGGTCGCGGGGCCGGCCTCGCACCCTCGCCCCTCGCCACCCTCGCGCGGCCACACGAGAGTCTCCCGCCCTGGCGACTGCGGCACCCGCAATCACTGACCGAAGTCACCGGAGACCGGCCGACGGTGATGGCCGCTCGTTGACTTACGAACCGCCGCGTCGCGATCCCGTTTCCGCCCTCATCAATCCACCGTGATCGTCTTCGTGCCCGCATCTTCTCCCGGCCACTCTCTCGGGGCGGCTCACTCTCTTCGCCGATGTTTCTGCTTGTCCCCGCGCGGATCTGCCGTCGGCGTGTCTACCGCGAGTTCGAGAACGGCAATCACGCCATCGACATCCACCGATCGCCCCCCATCAAGTTCCCTAAGGAAGGTGGTTCTTCTCCATCCGGCGAAGGCGTCGCGCGTAGGTAAGGGGTTTCCCCGATATATTGCGATTTGCGCGCGCGGACAGAGGGATGGGACCTGCGCGGTTCCGGAATGCACCGCCGCGGTTTTGGTATATCCGTGTGAGAATTTTGGGTTGCGATTAGCCTCGAGGAATCTTCCGCTCTTCGTCGATCGTGATTTGGTTCGCCGGGCGGACGATCCGAGTCACGAAACGCTTTTGCTACTAAATAAATGTTTGCGTTTTTAAATGCACATTTTATGCACGCTAGCTTGTATAGTTGTCGTTTGTCTATTTAAGAGAGTCCCTTTTACTTTGAAACATTTGGAAATATTAATAGAAATCAATATTTTTATGACTGTTATAAAGTAAATTGCGACCTTGATGTAAAATTCGCACCATCAAGCAAATCTAAATATTACGTCTCGCTCGAATAATCTCGGTCCTTCTCAGTTAGCGTGTGATCAATACTTTCTGATATTACTATACATTTTACACATGACTCATATGTATGTATACAGGTGTATATAGGTGCTAATAGTCTGTGCAGCTAATGTAAAATCGATGATAATTTTTCAGGGATAAATTGCCAGACGTTAACGCTGCATAAAGTAAATTAAATAAATGAGAAATCATATACTTTCTCATCACTTTCTCATTTTAATAAAAGATTAACCAACATAATTCTAAATATAATAATTTCTAAATATATAATAATCGTGTACATCTGTCAAGATTATACTTAAATACACATTTGCTCCTGCCTGAATATTTAATAGAAAGGAATAAATACTTATATACTATTATATAAATTAATATACGATTTAAGTACACGATCAATTATCTAAATTAAGTGTATGCTCTACAGATTTACTCCTCAAAAATAAAAATAACACGTATTTCGATTCTGTTGCAGTGTCCTGGGGTCCAGCGACGAGAAGCAAGGCGATAGTGAAAAACTGTTTGCACGTTGGGGGAGGTCCTTGAGTCAATACTGCAAGTGCTGCTCCGGCATGAGGTGCCTCGCTTGCCGTAGGGATCCCAAGGGTCTCTTGTGGACCAGGAAGCAAGGGAGGACAACGGTGATCAACGATATCCCGCCGCCTGTTGCAACCCCCGCCCTCGATGCCCCGCCGCCCGATGCTACGGACGCGTTGTCGTGCTGGTCGAAATTAAAGGCGCGGTGCAGGTACCGTTTAACAACTTGAATTTCAAACGTCACTTACCTGTTCCACCGAGCAAATAACAATTTGCATTATGTATACCTATATATATTTTTATTTTTCTAAAAGAAATTCGTAACAATAATATAATTTGATCAGTTTTATGTCTTTACTAAAATTACCAACTCCTATTAATATTTGATTTTTTACGTATTATCAATTTTAAATTAATATTTAGCGATTAATATTATTAATATTAATAAGAGTTGATAAATATCTGTTTGTTTATATGTTATATTAATATTGAAATCGTTTTCGTCGATTGCCTTTTTTAATTAATTATAGATAATTGTTGTGTCGTACATTTGACTTTCGTGAGTCATTGAGTATAGATAGTATATCATATTATAAAAGAGTAGAAAATTTATAAAGACAATGATGTGATGAAAACAGGAAATTTATATCAGAAAAAGTATTTCCTGTTAAAGCATCACGGCACGAAGATACTCCATCGTATGGGTTTCTCAGTTTTCACTCTGGAACTTGTTATCTTTACTTAACCGCGAACTTGTTTCCAAAACTTTCTAGACTCTTGTAATTTTCCCTTACTTCCTTATCTTTTTTTCCTCTTTCTTATTATTATCTCTTTGCTGTACTTTGCTATTATATATTTTTATTTTTAATTTCTAGACTTTATGGACGTAATTTGTCCGATCTTTGAAGGTCTAATTTCAGTTTTGAAATATTTTAACGCTTTTTGTTAAACATTCACATAAATTAAAATTTAGATTCACCAAAAGATATATTTAAATTTTCTAGACGTCTTTTAGAAAATTGACGTAACAATTCAGGAAAGGAGACTCGCGTCGTTTCTCGAAATCTTGGAATTTTGTGTTTTATTGCTATGTTACTGAGTTACTTGAAGTCAGTGAGAATTCTGGAAAAATTTGAGAAATTCGCAAAATATTAATCGCGTCGCGAAAATGTTTCTTTGACAGATGCGTCCGTTTACGAGAAAGATTACGAGAGGTCAAGTGTTGCACGAGAAAATCGAGGATCGCTCCTGCCGAGTCTACCCCTTGCTGCCCGCCCGAGAGAAGATGCGGTGCGCTCTGCCGTCGTGCGTTCGGCTGCTGCAAGTGCAGCTGCAAACGCGCGGACACGCAACAACGCACAAAAAATACACGTGCCAAGCACAGTCTTACAAGCGTGGCGCCGCCGCCCCTGTCGGAGGTACGTGGACACCGTTTGCCGAAACAAAAATTATTGTTACTGTCGAGCGGACAAACCGCTTTGCATCCTTCAAGTTTTTTTATATGAGCAATTTGTTCGATCACTTCGATCCTGGAAAGTTAAGTTTTAGTCTTGGAATATTTCTTGGAATATTATTTGGAGCACTGTTATTTTTTTTGCAAAAAGTTGTAATTACTTGAATATCACAAAACTTGCGATTATGTTTTTGATAATTACAGTTTTTTTTTTAATATACAGCGGATCTGTTTCAATATTTTTAAAAGCTTCGCGTTAGATTAAAGCGAAGAAAGTTTCAAACAGGGTGAGTTAATATTTGTGAAACAGGCATCTTATTTAAACATCCGGGAAATACAACAGGGTTCGGTTCGCACGGCAGGAATATGTAACGTTTTAGAAATCATTTTTAGACATCACAGGTCGGTTTTTTTTTTACTTATAACACAAGAATGCGTAATGTCGCAGGAACCGAGGACTAAGATACCGGATGTCCTGGTGGAGCATAATTCTGTCATGCGCGGCGCCATCCCTTGTCTGCCGGTCCCTCTCGCCTGGTTTTGCCTAGTGTGGAACTTCCTACTGCCGGGCACTGGTACGATTAATTTAAATATTGATACCACTATCTCTCGCGAGAGCGAAGCCTTCCGTTGGGAAGCCACTATCGATTTCTTAAATTTTCAAGTGGTTTATCTCTAAGTAAAATCAGTATTTCCCCTCTGATGAAATTGAATTGAATTCAGGAACTGTTTGGAGCGGCCTGTTCAACCTGTGCACCGGACAGCCGAGATTTTCCGCCGTCGCCGGATTGAAATCACGACTCGGTGCATTTATCGTCAATCTCATCGTCGGGGTGGGCCAACTGTTTACCGTTCTGTTCTGCCTTGTCGGATGGGGCTGGAGCATTTGGTGGGGCGTCACCATGGTCCGCTTAGCTAGTAAGCATTCTGTGATAGCTTAAATAAAACTGTCTAGTTACCGAATTATTGGTAGAAAGTATTCGAGTCTATTTGCAATAAGTCAAATATTTGATTTTAAATTAAATAGGATTTAAAATTATGTCATCATATAAAAAATAAAAATCTACATTTATTTTCTCTCACGTGTATGTGACATTTTTATGTTTTTTCAAGTGTTATTCTTTATTGAGAGAGAGAAAATGTTTTTAAAACTGATCGCGAATTATTTTCAAAGGATTAATCCGGATAAAATTTTGTGAATTCTGGACTGAAATATAATAAAATTCCAGAATGCATGACGCGGCATATAAAGCGCATTAAATTACAGGGAAGTACAAGCGATTCAAGGTTTCGGAGGCCGCTAGCAACGATCCTGAGGCCAGAGGGGGCGAGCCAGCTTCCTTGCCTCCCGGCGTGCCGAGTCAGGCTCTGCGAGGGATGGAGAGGGCGCGATGATGCATTTTTAATGAAGAGGAGAGCGTGACCGTCCTCCGCTTATCTAAAGATATTTTGTATTTCGTTCGACAAGTCTTCGTATTTTGCTTAATATCGATCGTTCCGAATTGAAGACTATCGTACGTGCGAAATAAAATTGTGTCGACGCGAATATAAGCATCTTGTACAAACGATTATATATATATTTGTGAAGACGATATATATTTGTGAAAACAATTAGTCGATAAGAACTTTTCTCGGCTGCGATCGAGTAACGGACGGAGAGTGAAGATTAATTAAAAAACTTGGACGGTAACATGGCAAGCCGTACGAAATAAGCTCGGCAACTAAAAAAGGCTGTAAAATCATTAAAACAACTTGGTACCTTTATCTCGTGCCTTTTTCCTTCAATCATTTCTTTTTCGCTACTCTTACAAAGAAGGAAAATCTTTTTATCGCAGCTTGTAATAGAATCTGTAAGTATAAGCCAGGAATCTTCTAACAAAACTTTTTCTCTCGCGCGGCTTAGCATGTTATTACATCAAAATCTTCACTTCAATGAGAAGTTTCTCGAAAGATAGTATCGCCGAGATTCTCTTGCAGGATGCTGGTAAAGTCTTTACTCTATTTTTCCCAAGTCAGGAGTGGCGCTCATATCGCATTATGGTATCTTTTTAAATTATTTATATTGTATTTTATAAAGAAAAAAATTGTCCTCAATCTCGATAAATAATTGGCATTATTTCTTATATTAACGATATTATTAATTGGAAACAAATAATTTCAGTTACAAGAAGCTCAGAGTTTTCTTATCGAGTTAAGGAGGCTCGAGCTTTGCAACAGTTCTCTCGCAAGCGTTGAAAATTTTGTTCTCGCAGGAATTAAGCTCGATAGCGGGACTAAGCTTCCATAAAAATGGACGAAGACTTCGCGAGCGTCCTGCATTTTTCTACGCAGCGGAAAACTTTCGTTCTCGTCGACGAAAGGTTTCAGTTTTTGTAAAGTTAGCGCTCGTACGCGCGCAAAGTTCGCGGCCTATCAGAATATACGAAAACGTCCTTGAAGATTAATCGCTTTCAGTGAAAGCATCTTTAACCCGAGGCGTTCTTTCAAAATGTACTCGTTGCGTCGATGAGGATGATTTACGGGAGGCGGATCGCATTTGGCGGCGACGTCGCGATATTGAATTGGCGTTCTGGTATGCGAGGTAGACTAATTAGACTTATACACGGTAGCTAAGCTCGGGGCGGGGATTACCGCAATCTCCGGAGTGACACGGTCTTGAAGAGGGATATATCGATGGGATAATTACGTTTTGAAAAAACGCGCTTTATATTTTTACAAGCGCAAAACATACACATATACATTATGTACGAGTAATCGAGACTTACCTAGAATTAGACTTATACTTATAACTCTTGTAAATATGAAAATACATTACTTACGTCAATTTTTAATGTAACCCCCTGCCTCTAGAAGTTCTTGCATTCCCCCTTCTTCCTCCCTATACGCGATCGCGACTACCTTTCGCACATGCGCCTTTACATACATACATACATCTCTATTATTTTTCTTTTTCTGTTAAACTAGTATACATTTTGCTCGTCTATCCTACATTTTCATTAGAATGCAGCTTTATTTATATTTATTGAATTGTCTAAGAGAGAGACGTTCGTGCTCTCTGAGTCTCTGAAATAAAATGTCACGCGACTGGATTTTCTAGCTCATTTCCTTCCGCGTGCAGAAGGGTTAAAGCAGGAGGAGGAGACATCGTCAAAGTGACAGGACAAAGAACGATAAAGTGAGCTGGATTTACGAGAGAAAGCTCATTCGATGGAATTTACTGCTGTTTCACTGTCGTCTCGCGTATTACAAGGATGCTCAAGTTCAGAGAAACGTGCGCATGCTCGTGAAATACAAAGGATCCAGCGAAACTACCCTCTATACAAGCATGCAAATCGATCGCATGCCCAAGCAGCTCTATTTCAAGCGGCCGTTATCAAGATCGCGTTATTTTCGTTGTTTTTCTTTGTCGCAGCGTTCGCGCGCCTTGGTTTCAAACGCGCGGTTTTGGATCGTGCGTATATGTGAAGATGTGGTCCATGTGGTCCGTGTGATCTGTGTGGACGACCGCGAGCTGTCTCTGATGGATCTGTATGTATGTCGATCTGCCTCGGTGGGTATTCTTTTCATCTACGAAATCCTGCAACTGTTCAATTCTTTCAGTTAGTTCGGTGATTGATTTCTCTTCGATCAAAACCATGACTGATGTGATAAAAAAAAAATATATCGTCACACGCTTCTTTGCAAGGTGACTCGCGTTTAAAACACAGCGGCCGAAAGGGAGGCAAATTAGAAAGGAGCGAGGTGCCGATCGATTATGTTACGTCATCAAGCGGTTATTTTGCGCCGGCTTCTCTCTTTTTCAGAAACATTATTTTCAACAGAGATTGAAAATAATCTCCCTTTCCGGCGCGCGTAGAGCTCTTTCCCTCTGATATTTCGCGATGCGATCAATTTTCAACTGCGTTTACAAAGCGCGCCCCGCGTATACGTTTTTGCTTTTGCACACACGTCCGTCTCGTCGGTGCATCGGTCGGTTAAATATACCTTTTTAGCGGCGCGAACGCGCCGCGATTGCAGTTATGCCCGACATTCGTGCCTCTCTCTCTCTCTCTCTCTCTCTGCTCTGGATATACCGTGCAAAATTCGCGAAATTCGAGGCGATCCGATTCGCGGCACGCGTGTATGTACATACGCGCCGCGCGAGGATGCACCGCACAAGTGCATGCACGATAACGCGCGCGCACGAATTTGTGGCAATTACGTCGGCAGTTCGTTCGTCCGTTCGTGAAAATTGCGGAGGCCGGAGGCCGGGACGCGTGTGTGTTTGCTCCGCTATGCGGTGATATACGCGCGCCTTATCGGCCGCAATTTATCGCGACCATGTTGCATAAACTTTCGCGCCGACTTTATGCATCCTTGCGGAGAGGCCGAGGGTATAGATCTATAGGGTATCCGTCGCTGAGGTTTAATTGCGCGGTTTCTCCCGCATTATTTTACGCGCCGTGCGATCGAATTAATTCGCCACGGTCGCCAGAAACGCAAAAATAAAAGAGAGAGAAAAATTGGCCGTCCCCGACGGGTCGGATATGACGCGAAGATTTGTATCTCTCGAGTGCATCGAGCAGGAATGTACTTATATGCGCGCTTGGTAATCGATTTATGTTTCGTATTACGTGATTTATTCGTGGGACGTGTATTAAAAACGCGAAAATTGTTTTCTTGCGAAGAGAAAGAGAATATCCTATTGAGATAATGGACAAACGTATTATAGATAACGAGGAGGAAAAAGACATCGCAAGAGATGTAATAAAACTAAAAAGAAGTCATTTTTGTGTCGAACGTCGTTATTATAATTGCAACGGAAAAGTATAACGAGTAAAGTGTAACTTTAGCTTAGCCACGTGAATCGCAAGAAAAATTCTCGGAAGACGACCTCGATTCGTAGAAAAAGTATGAAAGAAAGTATCAGAAAGAAAAAGTATGCGTATAGCAATTAATTTGCGATTAAATCTCATTAAACTGGATAACGTTACTTATAAAGTATAAGAGTCTTATATAACAGAGTTAAATCGGTATCAAACAAAACGCAAGAGAAATAAAAATGCAAAGCATGCACTCGTTTTTCCTAAATACGAAGTGTGAGAGCGTTTAATTGTTGAAGTATACGGTAAAATATTGAAATTATTTTGTTAAATAAACAAGGTGTAATTGTATAAAACCCGGTATATTTTGTACCTCCGTTGTCGACCTTCCTGGCGAACGATCACTGTTTTTTGCAACAATCGCAATTGCACAATCTCGCTGGAAAATGTATTTCTGAGTAAGTAGTATATATAGTATAATTAGGGCAGGTGAATGTTATTGGAGGGTGAGTCAAATTAAGATTAAGGACACACATTGAAAAAAAAAATTTATATATGTATATATGTACATGTATCTATAGTAGAAGCGTGGGAGAGTGAATTGCTTGGCGGAGTGAGTGGAATAAGTCAAGGTATATTAAGCCAGTAAGAGTCTTTGAATTTTAATGCGATTCACCCGCCAAAAACCTGTTCACCTGCTCTACTAATATCTCGGAATTAGCTCAACCATTATTAAAAATTTAAACTTCAAGTAGAACTTGCTCTAGCAAATTATTGGCGTCAAATTTAAAAATATTTAGTGCCGAATCAATATTAAAAAATTCTCGATGAGAAAAGATTCTTGATCGCAGAAATGTTCGGTATTAAAGAACTGGAGCATAAAGAGAAAAGTGTCAATTATATATATAAAATGTCTTTCAAATTGATTAAATTGACTCGGTAGATGAAAGAAAGTGCGATAGATTCTTGGACGCCATGTATATAACGTAGTTCGTAAAAAAATTAAGTAAAGTGTGGTGCATCTCCTATATCTTTTCTTCTACATTTTTCATAATCTGTTATTAAAAATTGATTGCATCAAAATTACTTTCCGCCAACGAGCTATTTATGTTGTGTAGTTGCAAAATAATAAAATTAAATTAAAAATAAGAAGAAATCAGTTAAAGTCCTTAAGATTGATTGTTCTGTTTCCGAGTTATCGATATTATGCCATGGTATATGGTGTGGGTGTCAATGAATCGAGTCGCTGACGCTGGATATATATATATTGAGTAGTATATGTTTTAATGATGTGACTCCATAATATGTCAATATGCACAGGTAAATATTCTTGTCATTATAATCGACGTGTTACAGTGTGTAATGTGATACGATAGTAGTAGTCGGTTTATAGTAACCACTTCTTTCTTTTTTCTCGTATATAATTAAGAACTTAAAATAACTCTAAAGAATAAACTACATCACTATCGGCTAGCGACTATTTAGCGATAATAATAGCCTACCATGTCTTTTACTAGCGGCGCTCGATGAGTGTGTATATCGTTTTTTTTTTTTTACTACTCTTTCCTCCCTCTTATATTTCCTTTTCCCTAACTGTGACCTATCCCCTGTAAATCTGTCGCCTTCAATCCTAGAAGTACCAAGTACGTGCGAGAACTATGAGGAAAAGTTTCGTCGTAACTTAATCGATATTGCTTCGATATCAATTTCTGCAGAACCTCGATGCTTTCAGAAAAAATAAATCCTGCTTCATAACAATCACTATCAAGAGTAAAGGAAAAAAAAGAACACTTTGTATATATACGCAACGTGATATGAGAAAAAAGAAAGCTTGGTACTTCTGGGATTAATGTTACCGATTCACGCTCGCTGCTTCGCCTCTGTCGACCGCTCGAGAATGCATATCCGTTGCGATTTCCATGCAACGTTTCAGAAACTACCCGAAGAAAATTCGTCTTTCATCCTGCATTGCGCTTACTGCAAATCATGTCCGATCTGATAGAAATTTAATTAATAATAAAAAAAACCCGTTAAGCACACGAACAGGTGTGTCGAAATTTTAAGTGCATCTAAAGACTTCAACGCGTGTTTTTCGCGCACGTTTAGCGCTGCTGTCACGTTTCAACGCGAAGTTTAAAGGAATTAATTGTCCCGCCGAATCGTACCGACAAACAAATTGACAAACGGCTTTGTCGTCAAACAATTATGTCGCGGCTCGACAAGCTCGCAAATTATTGTTCCGAAATTTGCACAAGTTGCACATTATCAGAGGATGAAAGCGCATCGGCCCCGTCGATGGGACAAAACGGCGCGACAATTACGCGGGTGGATGATACAAATCCGCGAGATACGACGAGAAGCGGCGTGATCGTCAGTGTGCGTTCCCCGCGAACAGAGAAAATTTGTGAAGCAGATGATAGTTTCTAGACACACATACAGGCGTCCCGTATATAACTTCCTACAGCGTGTATACCGGTGTGATAGTTACATAAGAGTGGGTGAGAAGAGTTGCCTCTCGTATTCGTAGAGATGTAATATAAGTTTATATAATATATAGATGTATATGTATAAATATATGTATATTATGTATATCATATATATGGATGTGCGTGGGTCGTGGTAGTGGTAGTGGTAGTGGTAGTGGCTGTGCTGTTGTGTTCAGTGTGTGACGGTATAATATGTGTATATATCTATAACTATATAATTTTTGTTTGCGAGCAGAGTTCTGAGTTCGCAAAGCTCGTGTACATGCGATTTTGAATGTCGTTCGGTCGTTTATCCTTCCTCTCAGCTTCCTTTACCTTCCCCGCCGGCGATGAGCGCCGGAAAGGAAGCGCGATGCTCGCCACGCGTTTTTTCTTTCGCGTCGACGTACCCTTTTGCCGCCTACACTTTTAATATTAATTCCGCTGAATCGTTCGGCCATTTTTTTTTTGGTTTACTTTCTCGAGATGTGCATTCGCCACGTGAAGGTGAGAGTTGTGCTTTCTCGTAAAAGAGCAGAGGGTATAAATCGGATTAAAATTGAAAGTAACTTAATTGAAGTCATCGAAAAAAAAAACTTAATGGGATATTAATTTTTTATTAAAAATGAAGGAATGCTAATACCAACAGATTTCGAAGTTTTATGCTAAAACTTAAATAAATAAAGATTTAGTATCTTACATATATTTTTTTTAAATAAACATCTATAAACAGCTTCGTTTATTTTAAAATATATTTCGAGAAGATATTATATTAATTAAAAGTAATAAAAAACATAACGCGCGTGTGGTGTACGTGGGTATGTTGATGGTTTCGAATACACCTAAACCTTCAAGATGATGATTAATTTCAACCCGATTCGTTCCTCTATCGAATTCTAGCCAGGCGTTTGTCACCCTCACGTGCGTATTTCACGCAATTTCCGCTTTCATTCTCTCCCTCTCTCTCTCTCTCTCTCTCTCTCTCTCCCACAAAAGTAACAACCATTCTCTCTAATGGAGCTATTTCTATTTCTCAATGCATAAAACATGAGCAGAGATCGCACATCCACGTTGTCCGATCGCGTGAAAGAATCAAAATCTTCTATTAGGCTGCCTGGTTTAAAAGGGGGATCGATTTCCGGGGGTGCGACGGGGTGCGACGCGCGTTTCCGCCCTCCCCCGGAAAAGAATCACGCTTGGTCGAAAGGGTTAACAATTCCAGAACTAGATTTCAATACTTTATATTTCATGTCCAGTTTTTTTTTTTCTATATATATTCTCATATAGAATCTGTAGATATACATTCTTGGCAAATTCGAAAAAACTGATTCCAAAATAGGAACAGATCATTGTGCGAACTATGTATACAGGGTGCAATTTGTGAGAAACACACGTGTCGTGTCGTGTTCTGCTCGATACTATACATGTCTCTTTTCTGTATTTTTTTTTTTATGTTCTTATTATCCTTCCTCTTTTCCGGGTTGCCTGAATTACGTCTTTTACTTTTTTTTTTTTTCATTCTCCTCTCTCGCTTTCGCTTAATTCTCTCTTTCGTTTCGGCATTTCTTTTTCATCTGAACGGTGGTACATTTGATAGGGTGCACAGGGCTGCTAGGCACAGATAATTGACTCGCAAATAACTCTTCAAACAACATTAGAGCGTACGACATACAAGTATTAATATACACATTACATCGTTATTTTTTTTGTTTTCGTTTTTAGGAGCAACCACATTTTTGGAGCGTGTCCGTATGCGTGTGTGAGTGTATGTATGTACGTGTCGTTGATCTGCGTTATACAAGCTTGTGCCGAGATATGTTGCCCGATGCGGGATGCTCCGCCATACTTTGGAACTTTTCTCCTTTTAGCTTGCTTTTCTTTTGTCGGTGGTCGACATTTGCATCAATCACAATCCGAGATCTGAAGTAACTTCTATTTTTTAAATATATTATTAGATTTTCTCTGGCATATTGAACACCAGTGAACTGATATATACAAAGGATTCAAACAGCATCTTTCACCGAAAAATTCACCAAGTTGCGTACGTACTCAGCAACCGGTGAAAGAAAGGGCTGAAGGCGAAAAAATTCCAGCCCAGTTTGTCACAATACTTTTTATATGGCGAGAAACACCCCCTCTTGAGAAGTGAAAGAAGTTCAAATACGCGATAAGAGCATGCTCATCAGGCACCATTATTGCACGTTATTGTACCTCTCCGTCGAGCGCGCGTATGTGTATGTGTCTCTTGGTGTGAATAGATCGTTTTCCACGACGTGGCTTACGATATCTACGGCGCGCTGCGGCACGACAGGCTATTATGGACGGTCAATGCTCGATTGACACGTGGCCAGGCTCGAAATTATGGCCCGCACACGGAACGCCGCGCGTGACGACGGGGACGTTCCTTGAATGAGCAATCAAATCGAATCCGATTGAAGAACCCGTAACACGTCGCGAATTTCCACCTGGCTCGGCTTACAAGTCGGACTTAATTAATTTAAACGCAAGCTTTCCGGGACCGGGAGTTCGCAAACTTATTTCATCTAAGTCTCCCGCATCCGTATATTAATTTCTGTGGCTTCACTGGATGCAATAATAACTGTACCAATCAACAGCGCAAATGAATAAAAGAGTTGGCTGCAAAATTTAAAATTCAATTGGTAATCACAGTGGCAGGCTTTGGTTTTTTATGCGAACTGCTTGATCATGTAGACAGTTTTGCTGACCATTTCGACACGTTATAAAACTGATAACACACACACGTAACATAGTATCAAAATAATTTTAATTTCACTAGTGATTTCGTAAATTAAAACCTGCCTTGCGTAGCAATTGCACGGGATGACTTGATCATTTATCGTTCAAATGAAACGCGTTAAAATTTTAAAAGCTTATCACGTTAAAAGAATTTGACGAAAAATTGGTTCTATTGTTCGACGAAATATCGCTCATATCTGGAGCGATATGTCACAATCTGGACAATGCAAAAAGAAGATATACTTTTTCAAATAAAACATCGATTGTCTTGGACGCGATCTGTGATCTACTAAAATCAATTAAAACGTCAGGGACCCGAGCAAATAATTTTGTCTTTGCGATAAAAAAGTTCTTCGCTAAATGACCAGACAAGCCGTGGAGTGACGCGCGCGCGATCGAGCGAACGATCTAACGGACGTGATTTGCGATCTCGGCATTGGCGATCCAGCGTGGACCATCCTGACGCAGCGGCTGTCGTCTCGTGTTCCCCGTCGTAGTGTGAAATGGTGTCGTGTGCGAGTGGGTGGGTATATGTATGCTGGTGATGCACATGATCGATGCGTTATAATAATGTGTATACATGTGTACACAGTCAACAAATCTTATTACATCTAATTTGTCTTTTTTTCACGCAGCGATGGGAAGACAGAGCTTAGAGACCCTTTCGGCTCCGATGTACAATAACGAGGTGGGGAAAAATTGGGCGGAAACAGGTAAAAAGGGGGGTACGGGATAAAAGGGGTGCGAGGGGAGAGGATGGAATAGGGAGTAAGGAACAGAAGGTGATCGATAGTCGGCGTGCCTCTAATTTTCACTTGGAACGTCGAAGGGCAGGAAGGGGGACGAGGAGGGGACACACCGAGAGAGGGGGGGGGGGGACATTTAGAAACATTGATATGGCGCATGGTAGTGCTCGGGGTGTCTAGAACCTGATATGTAGGAGCAGGTATATGTCACCGGTAATACTTGGGTTCGTTGGGGATCGCTAGAAAGGCTACACTGCGCTTTGACTTGTTTTGTACGATCCGTCGCGCGACCGAAGACTATTCGGTTCGAAACGGAAATCTTACAATTTATAGATTTGCATTAATTAAAATAAAATTTATGTGGCTTTATGTAATTTTATAGATTACAATTAATTGAAATAAAATCAACGTATTATAAGACTGTCATATAAACGACTGTATAAACGATTTTGCACGCTATTTTTATGAAGAAAGATGATGCAATTGTGTCGATGTAATTAATTAAATAAAGAATGTAATTTAAGAATTCTGCCGTTCTGTTAATTTCAATTTTGTTTTAGTCTAATCACAGACCAGACTAATTTAATCTCACATAAATTAATTAAATTAATGTAAACCTTTTTTTTCATCTGTCAAACTCTTGCTATTTTTTTGCAGATCAAATGCGAAGTAATGTCTTTTTTGCTTTAATTAATCGTAAAATTAGAAATATTCATAAAAATACAAAACGAACAAATCCTGACAGCGAGAGACAGAATCGATCTGTCGGATAAGCTAAGGGAAGTCTTTCTTCGTGTGTACAAAAGAAATCAAAGCGCACCGGTATTAATACCCTTTCGCAATACCATTAATTAATAACAATATTAACGATATGTACCTACGCTGCATTTAACCACCTAAATATCTAACTAACGAGCATTAACCTAACGCCTTAAACGCAATGTCCATTTAACATATGTACTTATTTCGGCCCCTGCTTCGGTTCGCAACGCGGGCCGCGGGCTATAAATAATCATAACACTATTAATGAGAATTAATGATAATTACATTATCGACAATTAATCGATAAAATTTCTCATGCGATTGCAAATATATACATATAGATGGGATATGTAATTAGTAAGATCTAGAACCAGTTATTATCCAATAGCTTGCTCTCAAAAGATTACAATTAATTATCGACACAGATGGCTCATCTTTACAACCTCGAGTTCTCGGTGTGTTGGTATGTTTATGCGTACGCACAGTGTTAATCTGTGTGAAATAACATGTAGTTCGTGCTTACATACACAGTGCTGCTATGTATACCTCTCTACCTGGAATACTGTACCGTTTACAGGATCACTACGGGCTCTACCAAATTACAATTTGATTTTGTACACGTTTAGAACCTGTTCACCAGAAGATGTCCGCGAGATGTTCCGGGACTATCGTAAATTTACGCGATGCATTTATTTATTTATTTCGCAATTGACGCGTCGGTTTACGTTTTTTCTCCGTCCACCGATACGTTTCAATTTAATTAGATCCACTATGGGTATAAGCGTGACACTTAGCGCGAGAGAGAGAGTACGCGAACTTACTTGTAGGGGGTCCTCTTCGTACCAAAAACAAAAAAGAAAGAGTAAGCTATGTACATCCATTCGTCCATTGGAAAGAGACGCGCGATTAATCTTACATCGTATGTCTTTTCTATGTCTATCTACGTGCGCCACCCCTTTCCCCCTTACAACTCCTAACTGCAGCAGCAGGTTCCCGAGGATTACATTTATAAGAATATTCTTCAAGTGTAAATTTCTTCCACCCCTTCGGTCAATCGGATATGCCCCTACACAGCGACAGAGTAATATATTTTTTTCTTCCTTTTTACGTAGCAAGCGCAGTAAACAAATTTAGTCCTGTTAAGAAGCGTTTGTCTCTATTGTCATTTGCCCATCGCGTCGACCTGGCAGGATTAAACGACCTCATGACTGCAGGAAAATGCAAGCCTGTCGCGTTAACGGAACGGCCGCCGAATACCTTTACATTCGCAGTCGTTTACCCCCAATTGTAACTCTTTCGATACGGCGCGCAATTACGTACGGAATCGTACAATCCCCCGGGAACTCTGCGGCGTCAGTTCCGGTGGGGGGGTGCTCCGGTCGAGCGTTGGAGCGCTGATATGCAAGCCGTGAGCTCCTCCTTTGCGCGAGGCTCGTCATCTTCTGATGCACAGTACTCGAAATTGATATATATATATAATATATTCGTTTACTTTTATATGTAATGGTATCTCTTTAGATTTAACCCCCTTCCAACCGGCCGATATCACTCTATCGCGAACGGGACAAGCGGCTACCCTTAGGAAATTTTCCGTCTTCCACGGACTACGAAACTATCTAACCGTCTCTCTTCGCCCTCATCTTATTATCCTCATCTTCAGACTAATCTACGGTCCTCGTTTAACGCGCCTATCGGGGACCGTCGACCTCATCTACAACGCCAACTCTAGAACTTGGCGCGACTCTTGGCTTCTTTTTTTTTCACTTTGTTCTAATTACGCTCGGCGCACGCGGAAAAGGGTTAAATGTAAAGGTCGATCGTTCGGGGGAAGGAGCGGGAGAGGGGCGGACGCGCCTGGGACTCCATCCCCGTTTGCGCGTTATCGCGCCGGATCGAAAATGCGACCGGGACGAGTGTGTTGTTAAGCGAGCGTTCGTTGTAAATACGTTCTACGTATGTTTCTTACTTTACCGGAGTCTTAGCGCGCGGGTAAAGTGTCAGAAAATAAGCGACCGTCTGATTGTGCGTGCTCGATTCCCCTCGATTTAGGGCGTTCCTTTTACGACGCGGCCCCCGTTAAACTTGGAGCGGGATTCTCGTCGCTCGAGAGTACCGCTCCAATCGAGATGCGGCAGCAAAACATTACACCGCTGCTGTACAATTCCTCGAAAAAGAAGATACATTTCTCTCTCTTTTTTCCGCATTGACAAAGACAAGAATAAGCTGTGTTCATCTATTTGAAAAAGGCGAGCGATTAATCTCAAAGTCTTCTCCTCTCTTTTTCCGCCCATCGATTTATTGCATTCACTTTTATATGAAACAAAGTTAAAAAAGCGAGTAAAAAGTTCTATTATTTTAATATTGAATATTAAATATTAACGAAAAATTTTAATATTAAATTAAGTGAAAAAAAAATGGCTTATTCGAAAAGTCGCGGATAAAAATAATTGCTTAATTTTTTTTTAATAATGTAGATATTTAAAAATTTCGGGACTAAAATCGAACGAATTTCTTACTCGCAAGTGCGACCTTGAGAAATTATACGACAGGGAATTACATCTCGAATACTCGTCTATCGAGTAAGTATCGAGTACGCAGCGACATACACTCTTGATTTAAACGCCGTACTCCGCATCACATAAATATATATCTATATATATATATGTATTTTATATATATTTATCTACAAAACTGTATGATATGATTACACGTCCTAAACTGGCTTAAAGTCTAATTTGCCTTACGTCTTAGGTCCTGTTTCACTAAATCAAAACTTCGAAGGGCTCCTCGGATAAAACGTGATGTGTTACTCCCTACGGGCGACCTAAATTTTACATACATATAATTAAAGAATAATAATATATTAATAATAGTAAAAATATAAGAATGTGATGTAAAACAATTTCTTTCGCTATCTTCCCAGAGAGGAGTGGGTCTCCGGGGGGCCCCGAGATAAAATAAATCTATATTAATCGTTGGAACACGAACGCAACCGTGAATCTAAAGTGCGATAACGAAACGACGGATGCGACGCGCGGTGAATCGACGCGCGTCGCTTTAGCTTAGTACCTCTTGTTTCATTTATTTCTTTTTTTTCACCCTCGCTCTTGCATTCACGCGTTTCTTCCCCGCGTCGTCCCTCACGATCGACAACGGTTTCAGCGTCCTCTTCGCGGTCGACCATCGTCGCGGGGATCGTTCCCGCGCGCGGCCAAAGCCCCTTTTTTTTTAAAACGGTACCCACAAACTTATCCCCTAGTCGTATTGTAACAAATATTGCCTCGAATATAAACTTTGTATCCTTATTTAAATTATATCTCATTTGCGTTAGGTCTCTCTTTCTCTCTCTATCTCTCCCACTCTTTCGCTCCCTCTCTCTCTCTCTCTCTCTCTCTTTCTCTCTCTCTCTCACGGACAATGGACAAAACGGCGGGTTGATATTCACGCATCTCTCAAAGGGCGCGCGCGTTTCGGCCCTTATTATCTTACGTTACGTATGGCCGAGAAGTCAAAGAGTCTATTTATTTATTTTAGTTTAGTAGTAGTCGTTTGGTTCGCTTCGCAAAATTTGTTCGGAGATCTAAAACCATTCTTATAAAAACGCCCCTCGGCCCGACAAAATATTACCGAGGGACACTAATATATTGTGTGTGTGTATCGTCGTCTTCATTGTTCTTTATTATCGTATATGTACGTGTGTGCTTTTTCTTTTTTTTTTTTGCTTCGATAATATAAAATTCTCAATTCGCAGTCCGCGATCTGATCAAAAGTGTACGAGTGCAACGCGGCGCTCGTTCGAGCGTGCGAGCACTGATACGTGTCATCTCGTCGCAACCTGAACACTACAGCTTCAAGTGAGGGGGTAAGGGGGGTGGGAGGGAAGGTGAGCCGGGGATTTCTTCAATTAGAGAAGCGGAGGTGTAAGTGAGGATAGCGGAAACGATTTAGTCCTCTTAATTGATAGCAGTCTAGACGACTTTATTGTTAATATTTAGGACTCGCGAGAAGCCCCGCGCGAGGGGTTCGAAGGGGAACCAAGGAGCAGTCGAAAGATTTTCGCGTTGTTGTTCAGCGTAAGAAATCAGTAAGATCGTGAGATTAACTCTTATCCGGGTAACTGAATACGGTATAATTTTATTCTCGCGAGAATAAACTTCTTTTCCACGAAAAAATCACTGTTTTCTTTTTTTAATTGGAAGTATCATTTAAAAAATGGCGACGCTTTATTTCTCCTTTACTTCGAATTATATCTAAAGCTATAACGCAACAAAGTTTAAATTTCAAAGGAATATAAGAATACATATTAAATAGATATAATTATGATCTCTATGTAACAAACATTGACAAATATAGTTATTTTTAAATTATTTTTTTTCTGATTTTCTTATTCTGATACAAAAGCAAAACGCGATTGTATCATAATTAAAGTAAAATTTGCAATTAGATTTGGTAATCTAAAGAATCACTTGGTGCAATAACATGGTAAGCCACAAAGCAATGCAAGTCTTAGTTAAAAGTTGTTTTTTTAAAATTCGATTATGGCCCCAATTAAAAATCTTCGCGTTCTTTAGCGATAATAGATTAAGGAAATACGTTAAAAAAACCGCACAAAAGAACTGCATGTGAAAGTTGCTCTGTGTGGAATACGATGTTGTTGCGCGGCAAATCCTTCAGTCGTCTGAAATATCCCTACATTAATCTGTCAAAGAGTTCTAATAGAAAATCATTATCTACAAAATCAGGTTATCCGGATGAGTGTTAAAATTACAACATCAGCGTTAACGTTAAAAAAAAAACGGATGCATCGGTAAACGATGAGGAGAACGTTGCCGCGCGACGCTTGCCGCAAGCCGACGACGGAGCGGCGCGTTATTAGACACTTAAAGCGGATTTGGGCTGCGCGTTTCTCGCAGGTCGCTCAGTTTTCGATGAGCACGATTGATTCAGATCCATTCCTCTGTGTGAGAAACACTCCTCTAAAAAATTCTATTCCCGTGGTTTTTATTAAGTGGTCGCTGAGAAATCTCCGGTTTCGGTTTATTGGATCCCACAGAATATGGTCGTCGAGGAGCGCGTGGCTCGGCCTAAGAAACAAAAATGTCGTGGAGACGTCGCGCGGTCGCGCGCGAACGCCTCGGTGAGTTTTGGGTGAGAGTTTTCGCGATCGTCGGACGCGAGCGAACGAATCGACGCGCGGCGGTCGATTGAGAACGCCGAAGACGCCATATATACGTCCGGGCTTCGCGGAAGCAGCGCCCACCTGTCCGCTTCGCGAGCAACCACGAGGGATATTCCGCACTTTCTCGCACTCTCGTCACGGCTTCCAGCTTCCCACGAATCGCGCCTCTTCCGAGAGGATTTCCTCGATCTTCTCAGTTGCCCCCCTCTTCTGAGAGGTTCGATCCTCTCTCCTCGGTGCGATTCCTCTTTCAAAGAAGGTGGACCGTCCTCAAGCCATTCCGCTACCACCAGAGAGATCTACGGTGCGCGCCTTCTCGATGGTTATCGGGTAACGGATTCTATCTCCTTTCAGTCGTTCCTACGAAGGTGCAGTCGCCTTACGAGATTCTCCATCACCTAACCATTTCTTTTCTGATAGATCGTATTTTTAACTCTTTTCCGAGGAGATGTCTTCAAAGTTCCCCGAACGATTTCTCTCTCGAAGGAGCTAAACTTTCCGCGAGCTGCCTCTTTTCCGAGACAGCTTCACTATCCTCAAGTCGTTTCATCTCCTTCGATCCATCTCTCTTAGCTAATGGAGTGCTACAAGCTTCTCTCGCCCAACAAGTTTCTATCCCTCTTCAGACTCTCTCTCTCTCTCTCTCTCTCTCGTGAGGCGGTCCACGGTCTCGTTCGAGACGATTCGTGTTTTTCTAAAGATATTCCTCCGCACCGGCGCCGTTTTCCTCGAGCGAGAAGCTTCCGCGAAAATCGCATGTATGGTTCCTCGCGAAACGTACCGATTTACTTCCAAGCCCTTTGATATGTATGCGCGTCGGAGGCCGCTGGTCTCCGAGCTATTTACAGGAGTCTCCAAAATTGGAACGCGGCTACGCGTACGTGTGTCATCCGTCTCGCTCTTCCCGCGGCGAGACGCCGCGAAAATCGTGACCAGCCGGCCGCGAAGGATTCCCCGTGCGGCTTCAACGGCACCGACGCTGCTCCGCCGCGACGTTCCCGCCGACGTGTCGTCCGCACTTATATACCCCCACCTCTCGTCGGACGCCGAGTTGCCGTGTCCGACTCACGTTGACAACGTGTCTCTAGCGGGACACGGTACTATTAGGCGTCAAGTTACACACCGTACCATCGAAAACTTCTCTAAGCCTTCGACCGCGACGGGATGAAGACTCCGAGAGAGCGACGTGTCCAAGAATACCCGCGACTCTTTCCGAACCCGGTGGACCTTAGCGGACAAGCTGCGGAACGACCGGGTCTCGTCTCTCCGTCGCGCGTTCGATCGAAAATAAACGGCCATCCCGACGGACGTTTTCCTCTTCGTCGCGGGGAACGCGTGTGTGCCCCCGATTATTCTTCTCGTCCTCGGAGAGTCCATCCTCGAACGATCTCGCGTGCGTTCGTCTCACCCATCCAACGTGCGGGCCCGCCGTATCAGTAGGGCCAGAAGGTGGGCAACGGGGGCGGGGGCGGTGGCGGTACGGTCGGATAGAGGGTCGGGGTGGCTATCAGGAGACAGGTGGGTGGCGGCAGGGGCGGCGGTACCGGTGGCGGCGGCGGTAGAACTGGGGACAGCGTTATCGCTGCGGCTGCGGGGTGCAGGGCCGTGCCCGCCGTCGCGGGGGCACACAACGGGTGCAGGGCGGCGAGTGAGGGGCGCTGGCGCTGACGCTGACGCTGCTGGCCCTGGACCTCGCCGTTCTATTCCGAGTCCTGCTGCATTTTGACGTGGCCATTACCAGCGGAATTGCTCGCGCTGCCGCTGCTGGGCGGGAAGCTCGTGGGTATGGTGCGCGACGACGAGAAACAGAGCTTCATGATGTAGGGGAACTTGCCGTCTGTAACAGACAAGCGCGGCGAGGGGATCGCCTTGTAATATTTCGCTGCCTAAACTCGCTTAGCGAAGGGAGACCTGACAAGATCGCCCGTTTTCCTTACGTTTTCCTCACGTTTCAAGGTTCCCGAGTTTGACAGCTTTCGCTTTCAAGCGGGATCACCGGGGATAACTAAAACTTTAGACGAGTTCTCTACGCATTGCGATTCTAATCGTTAACTACGACGTTGTCGATCCCGATTCTTATATCGTGTACACTGTTAAATTCATAGTGTCAAATTATACTTAATTTGAGTCATTTTTAATCATCCCTATAGGTCGCCACAATTCCTACTCAATATGTCGTTAATTTAACTAAACTAATAAAGTTAAAACAATACTGTTTTCAAAATAATAAATTTCGATACACATGGTAGTTAAAAATAATAAAATGTTATTTAAGGTTCGAGGTATTGGTTTAAATTTAATCTTTAATATTTAACAGTGTACATACGTCTCGGTTTACAAAAAGTTGATTGGAAAGTTAAAGGTAACGAATAAAGGAATATGAGGTGAATTGTATAATCCGCTTTGAGAATAATAAAATTATTTTCCTTAAGCTCAAATACTTGGATTCTTCCACAACGTTTCGGCAACTTTTATGGTCGACACGACAGCTCGTTTCTTCAACTTTGCCTCTCGATATAAAAGTGATCGCGTCGAAAATCTTGGAATAGAAGCACAAACGGAAACTAAGTGGGAAACTTCGCTACATCGCACGAAGAGAATCGTAAACCAGGACGAGGGAAGTGAAATCCGAGAGTCCAAGTCGGGCGAATAAGCGATAAAGTTGCCGCAGAATATAATAATCGCGTAAAAATCCTCACGACCGGAGACTATTCTCGCCGAGAAACGCTACGCGCGGGAGAAATCCGAGTTTTACGATCGTACGTCGATATACTTACTGCTGTTCTCGAGCGCCGTGTGATTGCATTCCATGATAGCGGCCACCGCGATACCGACGCTGCTGAACTCGATCAGACCGGAGGACGATCGTTCTGATTTCAGGGGGAACAGCTTGATCGTCGTCGGTGCCTCGATGCCGCGCTCCACGAACACGCGGTTCACCGTCTCCTCGGTCAGATCCGGCGGAGTGTTGAAGAAGTGGACTATCTTCGACGGTGGTTGTATCCTGTTCTTATTGGCCATCGCAGGGTTCAGGAATCTGCAACGGTACATCGAAGACCGGGCATTGTAGACTTCGGCGAGAGGGGGGGGGGAGGAGAAGGGGGAAACGCGGTTTAGCTACACGTTCGACCGTAACATATTTCGCATTCATCTGGTCTTGATTATGTCTCGCGCCTCATACGTCGGGGACAATATGCGAATTTTCTCGGCTGGATATTTCTGGGCCAAGCTGGAATCGCGTCAACTCGAAATATTGACGATAAAAACTAAACTAAAACAAGAAACACGCCGATATGTCAGTCGCCGATACACGATTCGTTTGTCAATTTCTAAAAAAGAGAGTGGAAAATGCATTGAATATTTTTCGTTCAACGTTTACGATGATTGGACGGACAGATATATCAGCATTCAACGAATTTCGAACTGAACGAAATACAGATATCGGTCCGATACGTGTGTAGGGCGACGAATGTATACCTTGAGACTCCGAAGCTGCTAGCGGACAGTTTCATCATCTCGAAACACCAAGAAACGTGTATCGGAAGAAAATTAAAGGATATTAGAAATAAAGAATCGTAACATTGCTCTTTATAATTTCTTCCCTTTTCGCGGACAGCTTTGATGAAGCCTCGAGGGGAATATGCCTGTCCCCGGCGCGGAATTGCTCCCTTTCACGTTTCGCGCAATGCCGGCGTCTTATTTCCAACAAAAAATGTCAGCTTACGTCTCCCAGTCTTCTCAATTACGCGAACGAAAGCAGATTTCCGAGAAGGAAAGCCGTCCTTGGAGGAAACGTTTCTGGCGCTTTTTACCCCGTAGTTTGTCTTTCGCCGTGCTTTGGGGAGCTTCTTGTGATTGACTTTTCGCAATCAAAGCTCACGCGCTCAAGGCGGAGACCCGCTTCCCCGTGGGCGATTAAGTTTTTCGTCGAGGCAAAACGTTTATTTTGCCGAGGGAGCGCTTTTTACCACCGTGGCCTCACCTCCCCTCAAAAACACGTGCATCACGCGGCGGTATGTTTCTTCACTTTGTTAAATTATTCGTTTTAATGAATTACTTTGCTGGGGGACGTGCTTGAGCGAAATTTAAATTGGCTCTTTCAGAGTCACGTTAAATGAATGAGGGAGTTAGCGATAAGTCAAATGGGGAGAATTTCAAAAAGGCGAAAGAAAGTCCACGGAAACTTTGAAAATTTTCATTGAAATAAATTGCTTGCACTAACGCGTTTTCATCGCAACGCACCATTGTTGAGCAATAATTATTTCTGGACAATGAATGTCAAGTAAGATCCTTGATTCAAGGAGATATCAAGCATTGTTTTATAAAACCAGCTGTTATTAATTAATCCAGTTTTCTTATACCATTTAATTCTATAATTCTTCTATTCTATTTATATAGTTAATTCTATATTACACTGTTCAATTTGCAATGTCAAATTATACTCAATTTAAGTCATTTTTAACCATTCCCATAAGTCGCCACTGCTCCTACTAAAGTTTGTGTTAAAATAATAAATTTCGACACACATGGTAGTTAAAAATAACAAAATGTTATTTTTTTCAAGCTTTCAATTGGTTTAAATTTCATCCTTTAATATTTAACAATGTAAATATTAAAACTCGGCACTCTTTTTATATACACGAGATATAAATTTCTCCTTCCTGACCACGCGATTTTTAACGAATAAAAATTTCATCGGAGATGTTTCCGCGCACTTCCCATAATCCGTGCCGGCACAATCGGAAGAGCTGAAACTTTAATCGGCGAGCCGGATATCATCAGGCACACCCTTTCGAGCGAGCAAGGGGCGGCCAGCGACGAGCAGGCCGGCCCAGACACTAAATCGCGGCTGTGTCGTTAGCTCCTATTCAATTTTTACATTTGATTCTTCCGCTCGAGCGCGTCTGCGTCCCGAAGTGTGACCGGGGTCCGGAGAATATATCCCGCGCGACTCGAGCTGCGAGGGGTTCGCGGAAATTTTAAACGTTCACCCGAAGCGGGGCGAGAGAGAGATTTAAATCGCGCTCGTTTACGTGTCCTCATTTAATTAGTCTCCTGAGTTTAATCTCGCGGAGTACCGTCGCAATTTGTCGGATCGCGCCGTACGCGCCCCGCGTTCTGCGTTTACCGCTCTCTACTCCTAAGATCCGCGCGAGGGATGACAATGGGACTAGGTCGATGGTGGAGGTCCCGTTCCTAAGATTATCGAGGCACTTGTTCCTAAGATCGATGACTTTGGTGCGAAGGGAAGACATGTCGATTTATTATAAGCCTATCGATACGTTCGGAAGGAATTTAATCTTGCAAAAAATTGAAAAAGGTATTCCGATGATACATTTCATTATTGTCGTCTGTAATATGTAACAAAACAAGAGAGATGTTCTTTCAAGCTTAATGTATTTCCTGATTAAATAGAATCTTAGAAATTTAGTATATCATATAAATACAACAAATCGTAGCGTAATAATTTATAAGAATTTTTTATTTAAACTTTCTATTTATACACTGCTTTATTTATAAGTATTTTCATTCTCAAGTGCATTTGTTAAAGTTCAGTGAAAATTTTATTTTGGCGCTCGTAATAAAATTATTATTCCCGATCCATCGTAAGATCCAATGGCGAGGCGTTAAACATAAAGCCGCAACGGAACGTTTCACGTAGTATAAATTTGTCACGCAGATAAAACGCGCGATTAAATGGCGAGGAAAGAAATAGTCGCCAGGAAAACTCGAAGGTGCACCTTCCGCGATGGAGATTTATATGTACTTTCGTCATATAAGTATATTTTCTCGCTCTATATATATATATATATATATATATATATATAGGGCGAGAAAATATCGCGACGGAGAATGGAAGAAAGATCAAGCGGAGACAAATGGTCCTCAACGTGTGGGGTTGAAGGGAGCCGAGGAAAAAATGAACGATAAAACGCGGGAGAGTTGACGCGCAGTGCGCGTCCTCCACTCACCTGTTATTCTTGCTTCCCGTGAAGTCCTTGAAGCTCGCTGTCTTGTCGGGTAGAACGTAGGGGTTGGTTACATCCGAGAGGAAGGCCTGCTTCGAGAAGCCGAGCTGCAGTCTGCCGTCCGTTCCGATCGTGACGTTGTTCAGGTTCTGCAGACATCGTTCCACTGCTATGCTGTCTCCCATCTGTATCATCGCGCAGCCCTCCTTCGTTTTCAAGAATTTGACCTGGAACGAGAAAACAGGGGGACTTGAAATTCGTCGCCCTAAGTGCGATCGATCCCTTCGTCGATTTACATCGAGAAATTAGAGTAACCGACTGTACAAAAATAGTCTTGAAAGAATTCGACGTGGATTTTATGAACTTCCTTACAACTTTATTAATAATTTGGCGAGAGTGTTCTTCAACGTTTAAGTCACTTTCCAATGTTTGATCGAAAACCGCGTGTTGAATGAAGGAACCATTCATGACCCGTATATAGCAGTGCGTAGGATTTGGCTCTCGTTAAATATAATGCGCTCTCGCTAATCCTTGTTAAATGTATAAATGTACATGGAAACCGGAGTCTGTTGGTCCTCGTTAAACGTAGTTACGTGTCATGTTCAATGGCCGTACCGTGTTAACGCCGAGGTACCATGACGATAATTAAGTCATGCGATCCTTTTGTTCGATCCCACCAGCTCGTTCCATTCAACACTCTGAACACGCGCTACGAGCGCCCACGTACAAAGGACCCGGGGAAAGGTGGGCACACCACACGGACATGGGGGCTGAAGACTCGAGGCGACCTACCTTCGTCACGTTGCCGTACAAGCAGAACAGGTTGAAGAGCTTGTCAGTATTGACTTTGTCCGGCTGCAGTCCGTACACCATCATGACCGAGCCCTGCGTGCTGGATGGCGGCGTCTGGCCCAGGGTGGGCACGTAACCCGGCCGAGGTGGCGTGGGATGTAACGGCTCGCGGCCGCTGAAATCGCTCTTGATGCCGTAACGCTCGACGTACGGCTCCGCGTACGTCGCCGGCCCGTTGAAGTTCTCCTCGTAACGATCGTGACCGGCGCCCGGTGGGAAGGTGACCTGCGGCGTGGAGCCTGGAACCACAGATGCACACCGAACTACAGATGCGGACGTGCGAGATAAATGACGCCGCGCGCGGAAACACCACACCGTTCGCGGTTGTACATCGTCGACCGTGACACGCGCGTTCGCCCAAATCGGCATGTCGCACAAGGAGTTTTACGACTCATCGCATCGAAAACATGTACAACCTCGCTCGGGAACACAGTTGCTTAATTCGTGATAACTGGAGCTAACTCGGTATTTATGAATTAGATGGAACAGAGTGATCTTACTCTTTTTGTTGTATCAAATGATAAATAGTGCTTTGCTGCGCCTTTTAATTTATAAATACCGATTTACATTCAATAAATAAATGAAACATGACCAATATGATATACAATCAATTAGGAGAAAAAGCTACTGATTTATATAACTTATTAGTGATTATTAACCCTCCCCTGACCGTGTTAATGGAACATACTTCACAGACCATGCGGGGTAACTCAGTAACCTCATGTCTTTTTTTCAGTTTAGAGTCCTTTACTCCTGGGGTAACTGAAATACCCCGCACGGTCACGGCAGAGTTAAAGAAATCATTTCTATATAAAAGCAACCAAGTACTTTTATATGAATGGAGAACCTCGTTAGTAAGAATCTGCCCTCTATTCATAGATTCACGGAGTTTGAAAATCCACGTTCCACAGGAAAAATACAACGAGGAGACAATCAAAAGCGAACAATTCAACTCTCGACCGGAGCAATTCGAGCCGATGGCTTTATTGGAATATGGTAATGCAACGCTTTGTGTAGCTCTGGCTGCGTAGTAGCCGGGTATTAAATGCTGCGACAAATGGTGTCGATTCAGAACGTCGGAGGGCTATTGGGAAAAGTGTGTTGTTGCCACGCGGCGGTGAGTTACGATAATGTTTTCCACTATCGGATTACAACTATCGCGCAACGAGAGGCTCTCGGAGTGGTTTCGATTGCAGCCGCGCCACGTCAGCCGTACGGTCCATCGATTTCCCGTCAAAATCGCAACGGGAGACGCCGCGCGGTCACCGGCGTTGACTTACGGCGATAGTATTAGACCGAGCTGTATCGGAGAGAAATTATTTTCTCGGGGTCAATATTAGGTGCTCAACAGTTTAGACATCGAAAGATTGCAGCCCGGCGGTCTGTCGCCACCGGCTGCAACAGTCCGAGCGCAGGTCGATGCGGCGGCAACAGCCGTCACGTGTCGCTTACGTGACAATTTCGCTTTTGCATTATTAAATCTATCTCACGTGTTTGAGATAAGAATTTTTTTATGATATTAAGGGACGACAGAATCTTGAAAGCATATACCTACATATATAGCCGCAAAGTAGCAAAAATTGAAAAAAATATTTCTGTAAAATCCGTAGATTCTGGTTCTTAAATTTAAAATTTTACGCAAGCACGAGTTCCAACATATAAATTTTTTAATATACGTAATTCTATTTAATGTTTTGCGTTCTTGTGTTTCTGACAAATTTTTTTTTCGAAAGGTTTGCATGCAAAAATTTTACGTAATTTCCATTAAACATTTTCTAAATGCAATTTTCCGCTTTCCAGTTGAAATTTGCGCATTTTGTAAGACCGGCAGTTCTTTCAATTTTTGGGTCAGTTTATTCATCGTCGTAATTAAAGCCACCGAATTTGCATTGCATATGCTATCGCGTTATGAATGCTATTTAAATTGTGAATGAGATCACAATATTCCTTTGAGAAAATGTGGGTAGGTATACGTTTGCACTTGGTCTCTTATTAACATTTAAATGCCTGCTGAACAAGCTTCTGCGTGCGTTTGGCACGCTACAAAGAAAAGGTCGTAGGAAAATCTCTTCAATTTAAGAAATTAAAATCCTTTCCTCGCGCATGGAGAAGTCCCGTGTCGAATAATTGACAACCCGAACGCGTAATTTCCCGCATAAAAGTCTCGGCGAGATAACTTCGCTTTCCCACCCGTACGCCGCGCCGCGAACAAATGTGCTCGACATATTTTTTCTTCCCGGTAACGATGTTCGGGACATCGCCCGATCCGCGCTTCGTCAGATCCCCCCCATTAATCCACTCTCATTCTTTACACGTGTTCGTGAAAAACCTGCGATCGTCCCGGCCATCTATTTTCCGAACCGGTGAGCTTAATTTGGCCATTAGGTACCGGCGAACAGACGGGACGGGACGGACCGACGGAATAGACAGGTACTCACCGTACGGCTGGGGCGCGGCGCCGTATCTTGGCTCGGCCAAAAGGGGAGCCGGCCTTCCATTTCCTGTCGCGTCGTTTTTGTGTGTGCTCGAACCTGCAACAGAATGACAGTTCGTCGATGAGACTATAATCACCTACGACGGACGCGTCGCGTAGTCTCCCACGTGGGCCATCCGAGGAGACAAACGATGCGAGCCAAATGTCGCCATTTATCCCGGCGTTCTTGGCAGTTTCGACAAATTTCCGGTGGGAATCGCCGAGCGTTAGGAAGCACAAGAAAAATACGAGGAAAATGTATAGAGCTTCGTATTAATATATTTACGATAAATTCGTTTTCATACGGCGTTGCCGTGTACTTCTTTCGTAATAGACAAGGGACCAGAGTTTCTGAAGGTCCAATTCGAAGAATGACATAATCGATCTAGCACGATAATTATATCGACGACCGTAAACTTGTATATCTAAGATTTTAATGTCGAATTAAAGTGCAATTAACTATGAACGTCTCGCGAAAATTGATCACTTACGAATGTTATTTCATCACGACTCAGATCCCTTCGGAGTAACATTTCCTGAACGAAAATTACGTCTGAAGACAAATGGGTCTCGATCGAGTTCCCTAACAAGAGGTTCGATTCGGAATGTGTCGGAATGTCGTGGCTCCCTGAGTTGTTCGGGAAAGACGGCGGATGGTGACGAGACAGATTTCGCGTGATCCGCATTTGGCTCTTCGCACACACCGCGCCGCGCGATACGTCTATATTAAACCGCGTTACACCTTACATATGCGTAGCGAGACACGCGGGTGTCTCGTCGAGATGAGCGAGAGTTTCGGCAACGTTTTGGTTACACCCACCCTCGCATAACGGAGTAAACGCCAAACTGTGCTCGCGCGAGCACCGCGCGCGAGCGATATCGAGCTTGTTGCTGCAGCGGAGCAGCAACCTATATATCGGCCATCCCTCTCGATCCCTTTCCCCGGAATATTCGATATCGCCACGTCTGCTCTCGACGCGGTTGCAGCCACCAAACGGGAGATGCTCGCCTTCTCCTCGTTCGAAACAGAACGTCCCTCTATATCGCCCGAGCCGCATCAGCCGCTTGATTGGCCCTCGCCGAGGAGGAAGCAATCGCCTTTAACCCTGCTTGATCCTCCTGGATCGCGTTCGATACCATTCCATTGTGGACGTACAGAATCCCGGCAGATTAATTGCTAATTAAGATCAGTATGCTAATGCTGCCGTATAACTAAACGTGGGACGTTGCGCGTCGCCGTTGGATTTAATTGCGAGATTGAATCACGAGATTCGAAGAGCAAAGATGTATACGTTCCTCTCTTTGAAGATCCGGTGGCATGTATCTTATTAATAATATCGTTTGACACTTGAATTATATACATTTCATAAAAAAGAAAAATATTTTTTCGAAATCCAGAAATACATTTTGGAATTACGGGAAGACATTTATAATCTATCTTGTAAACTTAATAACTTTTGTGTAAGCGGAATTGTAAGTGATTAAAAGCGAATCACATTGATGTGATTAATGGCATAAAATAATTCGTAAATTTGAGAGGCGAATAATAATTACGAATAACCGCTCTGAGTAATCATCGCACGTTTTAGCAACGTCGTGATTAAAGTCGTTCGTTAATTTTTCCGACGTCGCGGAGGCGTATCCTCCCGCTACACTTTCGATAATTACGCGACGTGCAAATTATTCAGACGTTGAGGATAACGGCAGCTGCTCGCGCGTGTTTTTCAATAACGCGGAGCACAAAGGGAACGACGAATCGTGGTCGACTTCAGTACAACGGCGCACCTGGGCTCGCCGAGAGCCTCGCGAGTCCATGAAACTCGATGTTGGCACTCACAGAAGTCTCGTGCAGGTCTCGCGGAAATTGCGATTTCGGATACTGACGACGGGGGTTACGCGGACGTCGCGCCGAGTTTCCCGCCGTGTTTGTCTTAGTTCGGGGTTCTCGACTCGGAGATAGCGAGCGGACACGACTAACGAATTTAGTCTCGTCCAGGAACGGCGAACGCGAAAACACATTATCGACAACTTGGAATTGGAGCGGATAAGACGACTCGAGTCATTTATGATCCTGTTCGACTAATCCGGATGAAGAAAGTTTCTCCTTCTCTCGCGAGGAAAAAGGATTTCTACATTTCCACCGAGTAGATCTCGTGTAAAATTTCTTTCTCTCCGTGTCTCGAGGGTCAGGACCTCGAGAGCGATGGACGTTCGCGCGTAAATTAATAATATCACCGGTAAAGATACCTGCCGTCAAGTTAAATCAGTACAACGTCACAACGTCAGGAATTTCAATCCCCAGAACAATTTCGTCGCAAGCACTAAATCACTGTTCTCCGTTATATTGGTAATCAAGGCAGAAGAACGGCTCTGAATTATCAACTGTTAACGTTACGTAATTCATTGTGTAATCGCGCTTCTCTTCCAATTAAAGTTTATCACTGAGAAAAAGGAGCGGAGAGAAAAAAAGAGGGTGAAGAGAAATCTCTTCTTCGAACCCCATCGTCCGAAAATATTGAAAAGTGTATTAAATGACGGAAAATAATACCCGGGTCCGTCCCTCATGAATACAATTCGTATACTAGACGTCTCTTTTGTATGCAGGACCTCCCTCATAAATCTCAAGATCAAATGAACGTCGAGCGATCTATCACAGCCGTTGAATTAATAACGCCGCCCGCGCCGGTGCGGATGTTCGCCGTTCGGATTAAACCGGCGCAGCGCGGTCCAGCGGCGCGCGGGATTTCAATCTCCAAAACAATTTCACCGCGAGCGTCGCATATCGTAAAGGTAAATGCCATTACCGGTGTAACGGGCAGGTCTCGTCGCTCGTGGGAAGGATATATCCTCGTGCGATCATTACAGGCGGATATTAGAACTCGTAGGTCATCGGGCGGCTGTTCGAGCGGGGGCGAAATTGCAATTTTATGCCCGATGAGACGCGTGATAGGGAAATTACGACTCTCCCTCTCGATCGCTTCGCGAGAGCCCTTCGCGAGAGTGGGCTATCGAAGATCCTCTTCTTTCCTACCCCTTTTTCGACGGCCGCCTTCGGGGAAGAATTTCCCCCCCTCCCTATGGGGAGGGTCACGGCGGGAAGCGATGACGCCGGTGGACGAGGACTCGCGCGCGGTATCGACCTTCGACGTCGCCACGCAGACTACCACCGCCCACCCCATGAAATGTATAGGGTGAACGACAAAGTTTCCACGTGATTGCTATCGGTTTTACCCATAGAAATTAAAAACGAAAAATATAATATATCTATACATAGCAACGTGAGTAGGTATCGTAGATTAATTGGAATTTAAATGGACTTCTTGACAATTAAATCGATTTAGACTATTCCAAATTTCTCCATAACATAATCATCCAAGCGTCGGTATATAGTTCTTTAAAAGCTGATTAACCGAGCATGTGATCCTCTAGTAGATTTTTTCTTTTCTGATAAAAAGTAAAATTTTATTCATCCAATTTCAAGTTTCTCCAAGTACACTGAGAAAAAAATGTCGTTAATTTGACTAAACTCGTTTAGTTGTAGTGATTTGTTTAATGCAAATATTAATATATTTAAATCAAATATACGTGAGTAATATTAAGAAATTCTGAATTTATTTCAATATAATATTTTTTGAATTAACAAATGTTTGCTTGACAGCCCGTGACCGCTGCATTTAGTTAAATCAAATAATATTTCTTTGAATCAACGATTTTTTTTTCTCAGTGTAATCAAAGACAAGATATATTTAATTTAAATAATTTTAAAAATGTGACAAGAAATTTTTTTCATTAAATTTTTGTGAAGAAAGAATTGCTCGGAAATTCGTGAATCAAAAATAAATGAGTGAAATACGAAGCTCGATACACACTCTGTACGTAGCTGTATAAACTCCGACCGACGCAGGTGGTGTATCGAAGGACATAGCCAGAAGAAACAGCGTATAGATTATTTGAGCAAGGGCGGGATTATTCGACGATGAACAAACGTCCCCATGAGACGATATATATATATATATATATACACGTTAGGGGTTCGGGATTAAAACGCAATCTCTTCGGAATCAGCGGCGGTAGCGCGGACGTAACGAAAAGCAGGGTCCGAATATTAAATACCACGCGCCATTCTCCTTCTTTAAAGAAAGAGAAAAAAAAAAAGGTACTTTCAACGTCCCACATTTCTTTGCAAAAGACATTTACTTTGCAAAAAGAACGCGACAAAATCTGCGGTCTTTGTAAGTCGTGGAAAAACGCAGAACGAGCGCCTTTTAAATTAGGTACGTCGTAACAGGCTCGCGACCGTAAAATGTAACGGCTCCGTAACAGTTTCTCCCCTGTTACGTGAATTATCAATTCTCAACTTAATAACGCGGAAGAGAAATAGCGCGAGGGGGGCGGGGACTACTGGAAAACCTTTTAAAGTTTTATTAAGCGGTCGCGATTGCACTGAAAAGTAAAGACGGACACGGCTTGAGCAATAAACGCAACTCGGCACGCGCGTGCCAAGTTGCGATCAACGGCGTGAAAAACGATTTTACGAACGTATACTGTAATAAAAATTGCTTTTAGTAAAAGTGCGCTTTTCTCCGTCGTTTTGATTTGAAAACTGCAGTGAAAAGGGAAAAGTCTAAGAAATACCAGCAACGCAATTTACATCAAACTTTTTATATACTCTTAAATAATGTATAATAAAATAAAATAAATGTAATTTATAATACCATCAATGAGACAAAATTATTGATAAAGATCCTATAATCTTTTGATTAATCATATTTTCTTTTTTTTAACTCTTAATATTAAAAGGCATGAATATACGCAAAAAAAATTCAATTTAATTTTTCAACAATATCGCGGAAGACAATGTAACTTATTATATAATATTTGTCGAGTGTGCTGGACCGCAGTTTTCTTAACAATAACCTATCCAAGTTATTATTGCGAGATCGAGTTACCTCTTCAAAGTAAATATTTGACGGTTTTCTCAGAAAGTCAGTGTTTATAGTGCAACAGGTATGGCTACGGTTAACAGTGCAATCGACGAAAAAAAGGAAACAACAAGGACTTTCTTCTGTTATCTTTCAGAATTAATATTGCTCTCGACGAGAGATAATAAGATCTTCCGTCTGTGTATCGGAAGTAATGCGTATGCAAATCGACTTGCGTTGATTAGAAACTGCAAATGCATTAATAATTGTACTAATTGCCACGACTGCATTCCCATCTCGGGCCATTTGTCTGATACGAAAATCGATTTGCAGCCCGTCCGTGCACGTGCATCCTGCGATTATTATTATTGTGTCATTAGGCGCGCACGAGTGTCTGATATCGCTTGAGCATGTTCTTGCATGAGATAAACTCGTTAATCATTCGATAATGAGATCGTTCTTGATCCTAGAACGTATCCCGGAACCGTAATCCATTCTACATAAATATACGAACACGTGCAATGAATGTTGTCCATTTACGAATTTAATAATTTAAACTCGTGTTGAAGCCATATATACATTCTGTATAATATTCTATCCTATCATTTTCATTATTATAATCAACGTAGGAAACTTAACATCTACATCGGATATCTGATCAAAATTGCGAAATTAAGTCATCTTTTTAAATAGATTAAAATATATATAAATCTACAATATTTATAAAAATTTTCATTTTTTCCTCACAACAAATGTATTTCGTGAAGTGAGAATATAATTTTGTATACATCTCGCTGCAGTCTTTTATATTTCGCGTGGTATAAAAGTTCTGTACTTTCTCACGAAATATTCAGTACCTAACGTCTTTTATCTTATTTATGAGCTTTTTGTTTGACAAAGTTGTAAACTGGAGCGACTTTGGATTAAACGATATAGAATTTACGTTTGGAATATTAAACGGGTCGATTAATTCAGAAATAAATAATTTCTTCACTGTTGTCACTCTAAAATTTCTTGTAATTTCCAACAAACTTACGAGATAAAATTAAAGTCCAGCAATTTAAATCTATAATACTGAGGCAAAAAAATTTCAATAAAAAAAAAAAAATATATATATATATATAACAGAAAAATATATTCAATATGAAAATTACGCGTAACTTTTTATATACAATTTTTAACAAAAACTAATGTTTCAAAAATGCACATTCTATGAACTTTATTTCGCTATAGAGAATAATAAGAATAATACACATACAACGGAGAAAAGTTCGATGTACAACTTCTCCGAGACGCGACATTCTATACGTAATTTCTAATATAAACTTGTATAACTTTCCCGAGAAACTTGCGCGAACTTCATTTCGGCTGTGCTACATTCATTTTGCCTTTGCCGGCAAATAGAGAGATTCTTTCCTAAAGAAGATTGCGATGAACCGTATATACAGCGATCGCCCATCCGTAGGGCAACGCTGCAGCTGAAGCTCGTTAATTGCGTAACCGACGTGATCATCCAGCAATATAAACAGCCGCCAGGAGCTTCTGCGATTAATTAGTATTACAGTATTAGTATGCCAACTTCACTGGCCGTGAACGGTCATTTCCGCGTGTCCCGGAGTCACCGTCTAATGACAATCATTATGAAGGCGTCTCCAGGTGGAGCATAAATTTAGTCCCTTTGTGGTCAACAGCCGTCGGGTGCTGTTTACTGTCAGCACACAGGACTGCCATATTATAATCCCAGCGTAGCGGTCTGACGTTTGAATTAGACTGTGATGTTCTCAAATCATGACCCGCCATCCCTATTTAGACGCGGATGTGCGGGAAAGCGAAGACAGAAAGACGTTTCAAAATCATCGTGCTTTCGGCAATGCAATTAAATTCGGGGCTTTTCGGTTATTTGTTTATAATTTTTTTGGAACGACTTCGATCATAGAATTACGAATTAAACATTGAAGTAATACATTTAAACGTATGTAATTAAATGTGTTTTTTTTCCAATATCGTAAATATCGGCAAACGATAATAAAAATCAAAATGCATGCAAAAAGAGTATAAAAATTATATTACTAAAAAAATTCCGATATTATAAAACAGATTTTTCTGCTCAACGTAATATATAGACAATCATACTTACAGCCGCTAAAAATCTAAACAAAAACAAAAGATGAGTAGGCAATTAATGAGTAGGTAATTCAGCTATATCATCTGTGAAATGATGAACATGTTTTATACATAAATAAGAAAGCACATGCTGAGTCTCCATGAACGTCGTTTTACATTTCCGCTTATTTATTAATATATTCGATAAATTTATCTTATTATTTATAATGTTAAACAATGAACATACATGCGTCACTAACAGCAGCGAATTTATCGATAAGCGTTCCGAAAAAAATACTCATTTCTCGATAATAAAAAGTGGGTTTCCATAATCGAGAAGGCTATTTCAATTGTACACATGGAACCCATAAATACTCCGCTTAAGATCCCCCAGGATCTTTACGAAGCCGCTGGGGATCACCACGCTCATCCTTACTTCCGAGATGCGGTTTGCGATGCCTTGCGGCTTCCGGCAAGACCAACGTTACGGATGTTAGCGGCCTGGCGCAAGCACGGTGGGACGGTGGTCCATGTGGTCCGAAGATGTCTTGAGGTCAGGTGCTGGCGGCAGTGTTCGCTCGACGAGTCGCTGGGCGCGACAAAGGCGCGTTTTAGGGGGGACGGTACAATATACTCGAGCTCAACTTACCGTGCGGTCTCGCGGCGACACGTGGCGTGTGTCTCAACGGAGTCTGCGAGCCGTCTGTCTTGCCGCTCTCGAGACAATTACAGACGGACGGATCCGTTCGTCCGTGTTCCGAACATCCATCCGCGTATTCACTCTCACTCTCCCGCAGATAGTAGTGGTAGGAGTGGTAGTAGTAGGGAGGGGGGGAAATGAGCCGTAGATCTGCCTAAGCCCCCTCTCATTCACCACCCTGGGCCCTGAACTCCACGTTCCACGTGAGAATCCATCATCACCATCAAGTCAACAACGAGTAGGCTGCATCTGCACACAGACAAACATTCCAACATAACACAATCCCCCTTTCCATTCTCTCTCTCTCTCTCTCTCTCTCTCTCCCTCTCTCTCTTTCTCTCGCTCTCTCGCGCTCTTTCTCTCTCTCTCTCTCTCCCTCCCTCTCTCGATTTCCTTCCCGTAATCACCGGTTCCTCACCGCTCGGGGTGGAGGGACGGGGGCGAGGGGCTCCGGGGCCGTTTTGTGTGCGTTTTGCGAATCCGTACATGTACTTGTCGTTTTTACAATGTAGAGACTTTTTTTCTACTCCGTCGAAGGGGCTCCGCCGAGAAGGTTTTAACCGCCGGGTCGATCTCGACGCCGACCCCTTCCTCTTTGGTCGTGTGCGTGAACAAGCGAGAGGAGAGATTGAATAGTCGTGTGAGTAATATACATACACGTACGGACGAATATGTATATATGTATATACGTATATATATATATGTACGGCCGGCACAGTGACGCTCGTCTCAGCAACCGGAAACGCTTCCCATCACGCGAAAGATATGCTCAAGTGCTTTCCGATGAAACTTCGATGACGTCATCAAATAGCGAGCAAGCTAATCGAGTCGGTTCTTCGTCCGTGTTTTGCTCGACATTTCCTTGGACTTTTTAATAACTTCGGATAAAGCGATCGTTACAACGTTATCTTTATTATAAACCGGAAGAAACGTCAGATTCAGAAATTTGAGAGTCAAATTGAATTGATTAAATAATCAAATTGGCGCACTGCTAATGATTTTCTTAAGAACGAATTGAAGGAATAAATGTGAATGTAGATATTAATACAATATTAGTTATCGAGCGAGAGATGAAACAACTTCGATCAATACTGAATTAGGGAAATTTGATTTTAACAGAGAGTTATTAAGTCGATTATCTAATAATTAAAAATAATCTATACGCTGCAGTAAAAATTTAATAATTGATTAATGATCAAAGACTCAATTTTCACAAGACATTGACATAGTATCTTCATCTATCTTCCCTCTTCAATCATCAATTATGAGGGTAAGTTCTCTCTCAAAGAAAAATTATTTTCAGCTGATAGTCAAATTTTGTTTAGACATCACGTTACCAGTTAACAGCGTGCCAATTTATTTATATCGCTACGCGATCAACTAGATCTATTTTCTCGTGCCTCGGTGTTTCGCAAGCACTTGCTCCGCGACAAAACCCGACCGACCCGTTCGTTCTTTCGATGCCATCGAAGCACAGTGTCATCAGGAGCACTCGAGACTGGTTGCGCCGATTCAAGCCAGCTCTGCTTATTTTGCTTGCTCGCCTCCCTCCGGTCTGCGTTACAGCCAGGGCTATGTACCGCAGACCAGACGGGAACAACGAGTCGTTAAGCAGAGTTAGCCGGGAGAGCCCGGGCGGTCGATGCAACTCAGCCTCGGTCGCATCTCGTTCACATTATTAACTGGGAGCAACGTTTCCGGTGGCGGCTGGTCGCCGTGCGCCACGGCCGCGTACATATATATCGATATACGTGCATGTCGGGGATCCCTTTTCGTATCTCGACCTTCCTCGATCCGATCGCTTATACATATATACATGGAGCCACTCTGAGAGCTGTTTCTATGTATCCGACTTTATGACGTATAGGTAGAGGTTACTTTTTTTTTCTTTTTCGAGCGGTAGGCAGTGGTCGATTTGAATGTTTGTCTGTGAGTGCGCTGGTAGCCCTTGCAAGACGTTGTGGTGGTGAGCATATTATTCTGAGAGACACGTATATGGCATTTGTATATAGATATTTTTTTTTATTTTTCTAGCGATTCTAGCTCACGCGCACGTGTGTGCGTATATGTATGCGTGTACATATGTGTGCGTATACGTATACATATACGTGCGCCCATGGCTCGCATTTAATATTCAGTGTAATTTTTCCCCGCGACGTTGTCGTCCGAGGGTGGAAGATTTTTCGTGGTTTTCCCGATGGTTGGTTGGTTGGTTGATTGATTGGTTGGTTGGTTGGTTGGTTGGTTGGTTGGTTCGTGGGTGGAGGGTCCGGCAGATCTACGGCGTGATGTGTGACGTATTATGTGGATGCTATCTGTCTCTATGTACATGTATATATATGGCACCAACGTGCATTCTATATTATTTATCGTTGTAGAACGGTGTGTCCGATCTCGAAATTTCGATCGCTTGTTATTATTACTGTTGATGTTGTTGTTGTGCTTGTTCATGTTGTTGATGTTTTGTTATTTGGTTACTTCTTTGTGTTCTGAACACATACATTCTTTCTCTTTCTCTCTCTCTCTTTCGCTCTGTTTCTTTTTTCTCTCTCTCTCTCTCTCTCGCTCTCTCTTTCGCTTTCTCTCAGGCTATTTTTCTCATCAAGTATATTTTCCTTTATCGAGTATAGGGATGCGTGAGTCTTCTTTTCGCTCGCTCAAAGAAAATGTCTTTTCCTTATTCACTCTCGTTTACTTTGTATCCCGGTTTTATTCCGTCGCCAAGAAGCGGCACCCTGTCGGTGTCGGGAGTGCAGCTCGAAGGCGTACCACGGGGAAAAAGCTTCTTGAGAAAAAAAATTGAATAAACGTTTTGTGTCACGTAAGAAAGTTACCCGCTGGCGAATAACATTAGCGAAATTAATTGGACCTAATCTTCAGGAGGGAAATCGACCAGAAAAGTAAAACGAATAAAACCGTATCCAATTGAATTCTACGTTTCGTGACGTTAGACATAATAAGTAGCCAACCGTGGTTATTCCAAAAACGTATTACGTAAAACTGACGCGCAACTATATTGCTAGACAATTCTTGGTAAAGTGACATTCATTAATTGTAAGGAGATTGTTTTCTTTCTCTTGTCAGATATTTGCAAGTGAAACTGTATTTTCTTTAGGAGATATTTCAATCGGCAATGACTAAGTTAATTCGATTTATACGATAAAAGGAAAAATAATATTTTTGCCTGGCATTATCAGAGAGAAGCTGAATTAAAATGCATGTGATAGTGTATTATTTTTACCATGAGAATAATATTTCACGTGCAGCTTTCGCCTTGAACTGCGTTTAAAACGCATGACTTTACGTGAAAAATTTATGGAAGTCCGTATAAATATCGATAGTTCTCTTTCACAAATCTGTTCAAACGAATGCATGTAATACGTAACGGGACGGGGCATACGACATTCTAATACCGGCAACATTTTGCACGTAATACGTCCATGGCCTCCGTTCGCGATACTTTTTCGAGGAAAAGGGGTAATCGTTGTTAATCCGCGTGCATGAGCGATTTCGCGAGCGTGCATTTTCGATGTGACGGGCTTGTCCGGCTTCGGGGCCTGCTTGTTTGATCGTATTGATTCAACAACGACATATCGGGAACGGAAATGGCACGATCGCGCGTTCATTAAGTGGAGCAATGCCGGAGTGAAAAATCGTACGACGAATTACGGCGGATTTGACAATAATGCGCAGATGTTCGACGAAATTGGCCATTTGATTTGTTCCATTCGATTTGCAAAAGAAAAACGAAATCATTTTGTCCAGCTGTGCAGGGAAATACGCCGGATTAACGGGACCGATTCGATATGTAAATGTAAATTTTTCATTTATAGAACAAAATTTAATTCCGCGAAGTTTCCGATTCTGAAAAAAGGAAGAGAGAGAAAGAAATAAATCAACGTATATAAAAAATTTCATTCTTTATACAATTTTTTATGTTTGCCAAATGTTTTTTTTAATTATAGATTTTTGCGAATCCGTAAATAATCTTTCTAGTAAAAACTTTATGAAATGTCTAATTATAAATAATCAAAGAAAATTTCCAATAAAACAAATTTGTTTGGATTTATCTTATTTTATTTTAACAGAAATTTAGTTTGAAAATTTGATTACAAAGACAGCTAATATTTGAGATTATGATGTTGAGGTAAACAATGCGGTTTGTCACGAAGGAAAAATTAAATTCGAATTTATCACGAATCTACAACTGAAAAATTGTAATGGGAAAAATTACTGACGAGAATAACACATCGCGATTTCTCTAGTACGCGATTTATCGTGTGCTTTCCAGATACGCATGCACACAACATTATTCGTTAAACTCGATCGCTAATCACAATCATTAAACTAGGCCAGCCGAACAAGAACCGCCCGCTGCGAAAGCGGAAAGGCACGCACGAGTTCCCGATAACTTCTATAAAGGGAGAAGAAAACTAGACGCGCGAACTTTCACGGGGGGGCGTCGAGAGGAGACGATGTCTTGGCGTGAAATTTTTTAAGTGTCCGTCGACCGTCTCTAAGCGAGATATTACCAGATGAAGAATAACCATTTCTCGCAACTTTTCCCGACACCAAGTTCCGCGTGCTGCAGTGATATAATGATAGGTGTTATGGAGTGTATACGTTTGTAAAAAGAGAAAAGTATCGAGAAAAAGTATCATCGCGAGAATGGAAAGAGTCCTCTGTGAATCCAACTTTTATTGCTTTAAGTATTTCTTTGAACCGTATATAGAATAGACTCGACTTGGCTTTTGGTATTCGCAGCTCAAAGGAAAAGCGCTTCTGAAAAATACTTGTATATAAATACCTTTCGAGATAAAATGTACCGAGTACATGTATCAGTGTAAAAATAGTGTCTATTAGTATTCTAATTACGATGAAAAATTGATATTTGTGTCTCATGTAGCATACAATGAAAAATCTAAGTATGACAAAATATTACTAGAAAAAATCGCTTTCTATTGCTTTGTTAATAGTGAAAGATTAGCCTTGTGCATCGTATGATACGTTGTGCGCTGAGAGGTATTAAAGAGTAAAAGACGAATCTAAATTATTGCAAGAAAAAAAAAGGGAATAATGCTATCAGGATGTACACCTTCGCTACTCTTTACGATGGAAAATTGGCATTGTGCTTCGTAGTAAATCATTGTACATTACAAATTTAGAGGACAGAAAAAGTGCGAAGTATTGCTGCAGATGATAAAAAACGCACTCGTGAGCGTTCCTCGCGAGCATTAAGATGATAACATCGCTATAAATTCTTTTCTAATTGCGCTACTTTGCCGCTACGAGCTCCAGGCAAAATTCTTTGCTTTCTCTAAGATCTGCACACTGCGCGAAGCCGAAGTGAACGCGTTCGTCTCGTTGAATATTGCATAAGCGCAAGCGAGGCAACACGTGCGCGCAGGTAGCCACGATGAAAGCGAGCGTTAAAAAGAAGCGATAATTAACATTAGACGCTAATCTGCATCGTAACCGACTTTCTAACACGGAACATTTGGAGTAAAAATTATTGGAATAATAATTAAAAATTGCTCGACGAACTTTTTTCATGAAAAGGCGAAAGATGCGGGCGATATCTATCGGGAAGAATTAATTATCGATAAAAAATTAATGATAATAATTTAAAACGTTTTAAATGATGACGTTGTAAATACAATTCATTCGAAAATGTTTAAAGAATTCATCGATGTCCTGAAGGCAACCTAGCTCTTGAATATTTTATAAGGCTCTAAATTACGTTTTCTTGCTCAACGCCATTTTGCTGCTAACTTCGTTATTCGGTTACTCTCAATTATGCGATAAAACTAATAAAATCGGCTTTTTGCTACGTATAAATCTAATTTTATACGAAACGCAACTTAATTTTCAATTTTTAGCGAAATAAATTTTAAACTATAAAGAAAGATATAGAAAATAGATAACTGGATTTAAAAAAGAAAAAGAATAGAGATAATTAGGGCTGTGGACCCCAAATTATCCTTTTTCAACAATAAAATTCCTAATTACCTATATCTAAAAAAAATATTGTGATTTTTATTACGTTTAGTTGTTTCTTCAAGAGTCTAAATTGTTAATAAGATTATTTCTGCCAACGTTTCCTAAATTAAACGTGTCACTCTTTTAAATCCTGTCTAATCAAGAAGCCATTACGTTATGTCTTTCTAAAAATTCTCCAAACATTATATTACTAATATTTCATAAAATCGTAGTTATTATTGAGTCTATAATTACGACTTTGTAAGCATTACGTGAAGTAAAAAGATATAAAGTAAAGTTCAAATGAATTTTTGTTGCATGGAAGAATCTGTATTTTCGCTGAATCGCGAACTGGCGAATCGCGGGTAGACTCACGCATCGTGTAACTCACAAAGGAACTGAGAGAACAATCGTTCGATCTCACTGATTGGATCGATCTGTCGTGTTCTGCCTCGATGGTTAGTCGGCTAGACTGCATCTTGGCGCATGGGGATGTTAATGCGGTGGAGATCTTAGCGTGAATCTTCTCTGTCTGATGACTGTTGTTTTCGATGTGGTTGTAGTTGTAGTTGTAGTTGTAGTAATAGTAGTAAGTAGTAGTGTCGATGTAGACTGATTTTCACGATCCGAGCCGGATGCGTAGTGGGTTGTTATTTAATTGCGGCGTGCATATACTTTCTTGGCCGGGCCAAGTGTGTTGTTGATTATAACCGTTTCGTGCTCGGCCATTATTAGTACAGACGTATTTTTATTTTTACTTTCCGGCGTATGTGTGCTCCGATCTCTCGGTGTATGTTGTTGTCTTTTGCATGTCGATGTGGAGGAGATATATTGTATATCTCGTTGTCTCGCGCTTGTCTGCTTGCGGTGACTACGGGAGTTCTAAGCGCTCGGAGGGATCGAGATCGATTTTGTGGCTCGTGCTGTGGCGCTCGGTGTTGTGGCGTAAACGGCAAAAGGCACTGCTTTGTGTGTATGTTTCGCACGAGTCTCGATGTTGTTGGAAACGACGCAGTTCACCGGCGAACCACTGTACATAACGAACATAACGAACATGGTTGAACTTCACGCGCGCGAACGTGCGCGCGTGCACGCGACGCGTTTGCGACGCGCCGCAATCGAATTACGCTCGGGGACTCGAAGAGTTGATGGAAGCTCTAGCTCGATGCACAAAATTATAATTCTGCCTTGAGACAATAAAAAGTCGCTGGAATAGAAACGCTCTTTTCTCAAATCTGTGAGAGAGAAACCGACAAACTCGAAAGGCGCAATTTCCTTGAGCTGAATATTTGAAAAAGCTAAAGCAGAATTACGATTTGTACTTTGGATCGTTACGGTGTTAGATACTTCCGATAAATCTGGTCTAAGTAGTCAATGCTGAGAAGTGAAGATAATAATCGAAACGCGACAAATTATGTTGCAATAAATTTACTGGTTTAATATTAAAAAATAAAATTTTCTGAGGTAAAAATATATTTATGGAATATTAATTATTGATTGTAAATTATTATTTAATCTAATCATCACTTTTGTCAGAGTAAAGCAATGCAACTTTTTCTTATAATTTTTTGATAATTGATGTTCATAGTTCGATTGTCATTATAAATCTTTACCTTTCATTATCTCAATTCTATTGTTTGACACGTAGACCAGTTTCCGATCAACTCTTTAAATACGCGTTTGATCTTGTATATTGCGCATCATAGCGAAAAACTAGCGTGTTATATTACGGAAATGTCGACAGTCCGGCAAACGGTTTGCCGTTAGGGAAGTGCACGGTGTAAATTCGATTAAAAAAAAAACCACCGACTGTCGTCAAAAGTCGATTGTGATTGGCTCGAATGCACTCTTTGGTTTTTATCGACGGACGTCTACTTAACAAACGTCGCCGACCGTAAAAAGACTCGCCAACGGTGGAGTTCACAGTCGGACGACGGTTACAGTAAACGTCCGTCGGCGAGAGAAGTGACGAGCTTTGCGGGAAACACGCAGCTGTCGGGAACGCAGGATTTCGTGCGCACGGCCGGTCGGCCGTTAATTCGTATGCGTATAGAAGCGACCGCATGTAAGAAATTAATCGTGCACATGTGGTATTTCCGAGGTCGCTGTCATTATTATTCGGACCACCCGATCGAAGCGATGCCACGAGGAATTTAATGCGTCGCGACGCCGTGATAATCGCGAATATCGTTGCATTATAAATAAATGGGCGCGGAAAGGAAGCAGAAGGAGAGGTGTACGGATCGAATACGAATTAGAGTGTCAGTCGACCCGAACGGGGGGGAAATCACCGCAAACTTCCATTTGCGCTCCATTTGCGAGTCGATATCAAGTTGGAATATTATTGGACACGCACGGCGGCAACACGTTTGCGCGTTTTACAATCGTAGATTCCAATCCCAAGTAAATTTACTCCTTAATTCCCGTGGAAAACTCCTTGACTTAACTAGGAGATTTAAAGGAAAATTTTTCTGTTTAGCTCGAAATGGATATTGTTATCTGTACAGCAAGGGCGGAGTGAAATGGTGTATGCCAAACAGAATGTAGCAGATTAAGAAACATTCGTGAGATATTGAATTTCTCACGGACGCAAAGAGTTCTTTACCCAGCCTTTCATCCAGCCAATAATCCATTTCGTTGTGACTTTATATACGCGACAATCTCTCTTTGATTCAGACAAATGCTCCTATCTGCTTGCAACAAAAATTTCCATTTCACTCCGCTATTGATCCGTGACGAATCACGATTGATGATTCGTACTGCACACGGTTCTGTCACTGTTTGCTTTAGAGCAGGCTGCAGATTTTTCGATGCGCGATACCAAGCAATTTCTGACAGAGAAACTCTCTATAATGGATTTAATTTTGTGGGAATTGTAATTACTTTGTTTATATCTTCAGCCACTAAATATTTGGAGATAGAAACTCAACCGGAAAGTTTAATGTGTCTCACGATAGGTTTACATTTTAAATAGCAACGTAAAAATCTCTTTTTTTAAATATTATTTTACTTTATAGTGTAATAATTCCAAAAAATTGTAAATCCTATGAAATTTTAGAAAGAATTATCAGGCGACCGTCAATTTGAATGAATAAAAAGATAAAGGAATGTAAGTTACTTCACAAACGTTAGAGGTCGCGTATTTTGAATAAGATTTTACGCAATGAATTAGTGCAGAGATATTCTTAAAGACTTTCAAAAGGAAACGCGAGGAATAAATATTTGGGAACCCCTGTGCCCCAGGTTTATTTATCGGAATTCGGGCGGCAACGTTATCCGGAAACGCAACGAGAAATATCACTTTCGGGTATTTGTATTTTTTTCAGCGGTGCTTTGGCCCACGCGTTTATTATTCGTTACGCGCGTTCGTATGCATTTGGTGCGACAGTAAAGCCCGTACACAAGCGTCATAAAACATCGAGTTTCGATGACCGGCTCGCTCGTATAATTGGAATCGACGACGGTGCCATAAAGACGGGTGAAACGCGTAATTTACTGCGACGCACCAACAACGTATGCGTACATTGCGTACCTACCCTGGAGATAGGAAGCCGCGTTAGAAAACCGCTAATAACGCAGTGTCGATATAAATGCGAAATAAAGGCGACGTAGTAGGCGATATAAATGCTACGGACATTCATGGGTTGTTATAAATACCTACTTGAAAAAAATATAGTACTAAAAAAGAAACAAGTAATGCAAAAGATATTTCAACATGTAAGGATATTGCTCTGTTCGCGTTATATTTTAACGACATTAGCTTTGCGAGTTGGACTTTTTTTACGCAACAAAAATGCTGATAACGATTATCTTTCAGTTGCGAGCGAACGAAACCAGAAGAGCATTCGCGAATTAAGCTTCAAGGCAATAAATTAATATCGCACATTAATAGCGCGTACGCGCATACACTGACAGTATTCTAGATCGTTACCCCTATCGAGATAATTATCTACTGCTATAGAGATAACGGGCGATAATTGCGGATTACACAGATGATAACGCGACTAAATAGTAGTAATCAGAGAATGCAGCAAATGTGGAAATATCGTAAATGTGTAATTATGAAAAATTAAAAGATGATGTTCATTTGTTATCAACATAATTTCTCAATACAAATATTTTCATATTATTGGCGAAATATGAATAATTTATCACGCGTAATCATATTGTCATCCCATATTGTCATCCTATTTGGTTTTTATTCGTCGTTAAAACGAGCGAAAACCTCCATTAGGTTAATTAGTATCGATACTTATTATTAATTTAATTAAAACCCTTCTATATCATTTAGCAGAACAATGCAAAGCCAGCTCGATAAAGATACAAATGCTTTGTTGTGATACAAAATTTGCGGTAATCACGCTAATTTATTTGCCGAACAAAAACTCTTTGTACCGTTAAAAAAAAATAACACTGAGAAGTCAGAACGCTAATTGCCGGAGTAATCAAATATTCATTTGCAAACTCGCAAAGTGAGAGGATGGGGTGGCAATAATTAATTCTTTCCGGTCCGCGGATTCCAACGGGAATCACATCTATTATGTTCTCTGTATACGAGTAAGTTCAGTTTGAAATCTTTTATCTATTTTTATCGTGAGTTGCGGTAGAAAAACCATTAGCAAAAGATTGGAAAAAGGGAAAACGTAGTTACATTTATTACAACGAACTAACTAATTATGATTATACGATGTCAAACGAAATCACTGAAATTTTCATTGTTACATCCTACCTATTTTATAAGCACAGAATAAATTATCTCCACGTGGAAACTGTCAGAAGTATCACTATCGTTCTATTTGCGAATAAAAGATAAAATATTTTCAAACACAAAAGGCATAATTTCATCCAAGCTAACGCGAGGTATCATAGACATTTTATAAAATTTTGCAGAACGAGAATATAATAAAAATATAAAACTCATTTTTTCTCTTTTTTTTCCTGCTAATGATAGCTCCCTTTGAGCAATTAATGTATGTTGCACGGTACAACAGCTTTATTTTTTGAACAAAATATTACCCGAGCAATGGTACCTGACGATCGAAACAATCGTTGCAATAATCAAATGCTCATTTGTAACTCCACACTTGATCGTGGAGTGGAAACTGAATTGTCCCCTTTGCCGCGTCACAAGAAGTAAAACTGCATTTCTGCGTGCAACTCGAAATTGCGTTTTCGTCCGCGATCTAATATCGCGGCGAATATTTGATTCGAACGTAGTTGCATTTCTTGAGGTAACTATAAACGACACCAGTTTCTCGTCGCAAAATTACTCGGAAATTTCAAAACGCAATTTCTCCAAACGACCGGGATTAATGCGGTAAATCTTAAAGCAGATGGATTCCCAATGGACAGATTTTAGATTTGAAGTCCGAGTAGTCCTTTAATCTTTTTCTTTTTTGCATCCTTCATTCATGTGTAGAATAAAGATCCAATTATCGTTTGATGAAATTGAAGCTTTCAAAGGCCGTTTAAATTGGCTTTCAAATAGAGTTTTACGTGAAAAATAGAAATAAAGAGTATCTGTTGTTTCTGAAAAGTTACAATGCTGCATGAAAATATGACACACTTTGATCGAAAACGAACATACAGCTCTTGTTAGCGAAAATTTAAAAGAAAAACGATCAACTGGTATCCCTCTATACAATCATTTTATTCAATCTTTAATCAATCACTTTGAATTTCGGCTTATTAGTCTAATATTTGCATCAATAACTTCACGTCAAAATCACATTTAAGATAATTACGTATTCTCTCCTGTTTATGCTGCGGCGTGCCTAATCGCGGGCTTATTTTAATAAATTATTCGTTGGGACGGGGTTTAATTAAAATCATGAGTCCTAAAGGGGGAGACTGAAGTTTTATTTTCCGACAATTTATCTCTCCCCCGTGGATAATGTACGAGAGTGGTGGACGTGATGTACGGCCGACCTGCAGGTGGTTTTCCACCGAATCTATGAATTTATGACTTTTCGCAACTGTGACTAAGAACGGCGTTTGACGACACCCCGCCACGGATCACGTTCTCTCTTTCCCATCGCGCCGCGTTTTAATTAGAAAATTACCGGATCGCTTGATATCGCCCAATTTATTTTCCCTCGACGAACGATACGAGAGGGTAACGCGCGCGTGATGCATGGCGAAACGAGATGTCTGACTCGAGTGGATGGTATTCCGCGGAAATGGCGAATGTCTGCGTAGGTGCAATGCTGACCCCGTTTTATTGTTCGAATAAAACGAAAGGAAGTGCAAAACTGAACCTCTCCGCCTCTCCATCTCGCATGCTTCATGACATTTATTGTATCATTTCGATCTAGTTGAAATGCGCGTTTCATCGCGCGAGAATATTTTCTGAATAAATTATTAATGTTGATGTAATCTAATCATAACACAGATATTTATTTAACCGTACAATTATCTCAGAAAACAGAAATCAATATTGCAAACTTCTATTACCTACTTCCAGTATTAAATATCGCAAGTCATTAAAACATTATTTTAGCTATTATATGGAAATTCTTTGATAATTATAAAATCAACATTAAATCAAAATAATAAGTGAATTAAAAATTTATATTTTTATATTTTTAGCCTTTCCATAATTAAGGATTAAACCTGTATAACAATCTTCTCATTTTTGCGCACGGGTAATTTAATGCTCAGGTCGAAAGAAGCACCGTCTATATCCCGGGCTATCATCGTCGTCTCTTATCGCGAGACGACGAAATTCCGTTCTCTCGACGGCGGATGACATCGACGATGCTCTACCCTGGAAATGAGCTATGCGAGAACAGAGAGAACGCGTTGGCCCGCTCCGCGCGTACAGGTACGACACGGAAATTGCGATACGGTGGAACGAAATGGCATCTGGCTGCCAGGCACTTTCGTCGAACGACAAGCCGCGAGCAAAAGTGTGAGCGTTTGACGCCATCGAGACCGGTAATTGGAAGGCCACCACCGTACGAGGAGAACTTCCGGCACGCTATGCAACTCTCGGCGATATATATACCACGCGATTGACACGATTCACCCCCGCCCTCGCGGTTTCACCCCGTGAAATTAACTCGAACTTCGTCCTGCGGATTATTAAGGCTCGGGGGTATATTCCTATCTTAAGGGCCAGGATTGTCAGATTGTTGTCTGATACGAATGAACAAAAACGACTGTAGTAATAATCGTTATATACACAGTTGCTCTAAGAAATTCTCATTGTTAAAGTGAGGCGACGTAAAAAGACAGTATACTAATATTTTAGTGTACGCAACATTGTCTTTGGTAACGATAAAATGTTTCTGAACAATCCGCAAGATAAAAAGAAATATTATATGTATTAAACATTAGTAATATTAAATTGATTAACAATTTGATATCATATTTTCAATTTTGACATACAAATCGTTATTAGGCATACGATTCAAATATAAAACTTAGAAAAATTTTATAAACATGAAAAAGATAATAAATCCAATATTATTGTCCTTTTCGCTAATGAAATTTGTGACATTTCTAACCCCTTCAGTTTTTATGTTTGCGATCCTATAAAATTAGAGAAATTATCTACAGTTTCTATCCAGAGATTCGCAATTACGTAATTACGAAATCTTTAATTGCTATCATTAAAAGAAAAACATCTCGTAAGAAATGCAATCTACTTGGTCACTTACATTCTTTAACTATATAGCAATCAATTATATTGTTTCTTTTTTACTATTATTTCTCTCATGCTACAGTCCCCACGGAATCACCACGAAACCTGCGTATATATGATTTTACGAGCTCGCCTGGCGAGCGCCGATATCAGCTTCATGAAGGTGACCACGCGGTAATTGAGTATTACTACAGTTGATGTAGGTGATGACCTGGGAGCGTAAACGCAAGTCAGGTGCTAAACGATCCTATTACGGAAAAATACGGAGTGTTCCTGGTATATCCCTTTTTTCAGTAAAGATATTCTTTTGACGAATTTAGAATTCATTCTTTTAATGCGGAAATTGAGCAACAAATTTACAAAGATATTTGGTATACTGTATGTAGGATTTTTTAGAAGTTAAATGTAAATAAAAATTAATTTTAAAGTTAACTAAAAAAAAATAAGAAAATATAAATTAAAATTAAATTATTCTTGACAATATATTCAGATTATCGACTTTGAATAACTTCGATAATTTAATGTTGAAAAACTTTTCATTTAACTTAATTGTTGCGGTAATATGTTAACCCCTGGAAGAACAGGTGTTGTAAATTTTTCATACTTTCCTCAGAAAAATAGCGATAAGTGGATAAAGGTAAAAATCCCGTTGAGAGAGAGAGAAATATATTTTACCGGACAAGAGATTTCGCGGGACGTAAAAAAGCGCAATTTCTCTGCCGGCATGCCGGCAAATAACTTCTCCTGTATGACATTATGGTATGTGTCCTCTTTATCCATTTGAGTTTATAATATTGCGTTTTACAGCCGTCTATCAAAAGCGCGCAAAAGCGAGCTGCGTAGTTACATTAACGGTAAACTGCTGTAGTAATCACAAATCTGACGTCTTTCACGATTGCGGCGTTGTTCTAACAGCGAGATTGCAATTATGTGCACTGCCATTGTGGTATGAAGCTGATAACGGCTCGTTGCTAGGCGAGATTAGTGAGAACTGTTGCGATTTCGTTCTTGATCTGTCTGTTGCTCCCGGAGGAAGCTGACTGTCAACAAGAATTACATTGCGTTAAATTCCACGTACGCGATTTCTATTATTACCGGGCCAATTCTGGACAACTATTAAATTTTTGTTTTATATTTTTTCGTAGACAATTTTTCCTCTTAGTATTTTATATTTTTTCACAGTAAAGCTCGAATGTAGATTTGATGATTTTAAGCTGAGTGCTGTAGCGACAAGCCAAGCGGAATAAAAATCGCATTTTGTAACTCGTATTTCAGTCGCGATACGACCAACTGTGATAAACTTGTCGAGTTATATTTCCTCCCTTCTATCAGTAAATCGAAAAGTTTTGCTACGCGTTTAAAGAATTCTGTGACGATAATGGGAGTTGAACGAGGGATCGAAACTTCTTCCTCCTACACCAACCTTGATGTGGGTGATCAGAGTTTCAGCCAACCGCGCACGAGTCTATATAACGACACGTATATATAACAGGGTCTGGAAGTTACTAAAGAGAGAGGGGGCTTGCTTGGAGACACTTTGTATATATAATGTGATGTACACGAGACGATGAACAGAGGCGGTCCGTAATTTTCGACCGCGAGGTGGTTGCCGTTTGGGCGCCAATCGGCGCATCGAGACCAGGGTGGAGTCTGTTGCTGGCAAATTGGTAATTTGCCCGAAAGTTCAGCGGGCCGGCGCAAGAAACGCGTGGGCATCGCGGTTGTTGATGCGGGAAGACACCGGACTCCTCTCTCTCTCTCTCTCTCTCTCTCTCTCTCTCTCTCTTCGATAGGTTGGCCGAAGATCGGGTCCGCACCTTGCCAAGTTGAAATGGCGGCGGTACCGACGAAATGACACATTGCACAAACTACCGTGGAATGTGGTCACCTCGCGTCGTATAATGCCACTCTCCGGCTTAGGGCTTTTTGCGCCGGGATTATACCGACCAGATTTTGACGGCGAACAGCTATAGATGACGGCAAGAACTTTCATCGGTGGTCGGCACTCGCACGGAATGCAGCCGTTATATATTTGATCGCGGATGCAGCAGTACGAATATATTGGAAAAGCTGAAAGATATATACTCTTCGCAAAATAGAAATGCCATTGAAATTTATGGGAAGGTAGAAATGTTCTTGACGAGATCTTCATGCAAATAGGATTCAAATAATATAAATTTTATAAATTATAAAATATAATAGCTAATTTATCATTGTTTTTTTTTTTTTTTATATATTTAGATCAGTATGTATTGTTAACAAATGCAATCATAAAATAGTCCGCGTGCATGTTACGTTTTAGATAAATATAAATACTAAACTGAAACAAGGATTCATATTGTTATTAACAATCAGAAAGAAAATTAAGTTTTTTCCCTTTACTTTTATCTTTTCTCTGTTTACTCTTACATAAAACACGAATATTCCTTTTAGCTCTTAAAATGTACCGACTTTGAGACGTTATATACAATTCTAGTGGTTGAAAGCAAAAGATGTAAAGATTTAGTAGCAGAAAGGCGAGTGACGGAAATACACGAAGGCGACAAGCTCAGAATAGGATTTGAACTGTCACTGTGAACTATTCAGGGTCACCCTTTTATTTCGTCACCGCGTTCGAATCTCGTCCTTTTCATCTTCCCTTTGGGGAAGGCGAGTAAAGAATCTGACTGACTGCAGGACAGTCTGACGGAGATGTACCGTGACGTGGTGTGTCGGCCGGACAAGCTACAAATTCAAACGCGGATGGGAGGTGTTAGTCCGCGTCTAAACTTTCGGTCGGGCTCGTTAATCACTCTCTCGTTCGGTCGCCGATCTTGATCGGCGGAATCAGGAACTTCTCGGTGATTTGTCTTGCCATAACACGCCCGTGAGTGTCTTCCTCATTCCGCGCCGAATAGAGTAGAGTATTATATTTAGTTTAAAATAATGTATAGTATTGTGGACAGGTCGCTGGCAGTTAACTTCCCGGCACAGAGACACCAAAAACCACTTGTATGTGCCACAATAGCAGCTTCTCTGCCTCGTCTTTTGTAGATTACGCTTATTTTATTAATTAAAGCGGAAAAGTTTAGACGGAATCAAATAAAATAACAGTAGTTAATTAGTTAAAATTTATCTCGACATACGATAAAAAATTAGAGTGAAATTAAGATCTGATTCATCTATAGAATTGTAATATTCTAGACGCTTTCTAGACAGATGTACGAACAAGCGATGCCTCTAACGCAATAACAAATGTGAGACAAAGTAGCACTTTAGTTCTATTGATAATTTTCTATCGTTCCGAGTCATTAATTCTTTAATTTGTCTCGAATGATGGCCTTCTGGTGCATATAATTTCGCGGAATAATGGTAAAACAGAAGGAATAAACAAAACAAAAAGACAATAATTAACTGGTTTTATGTAAAAATTAGACAAAATCGAATCAAGATCAATCAATATTAAAATCGAAAGTAATAAAAATATATTATAGAATGCATAAGAAGTTCAGCGGGAAAATGTTATAAAAAATATAATTGTGTTATCGCGCGCGCGGACGTTCGCGCTTACAGACTCATTGGCCTTTATTTGATTTTCTGAAAAAGCGATTTAAAAGAAGGGCTTGTTGTGAAGCCCGCACGCGACCCACGCGGAGGCAAGAAGCCGCGACTGACTCGGGCACGCTGCCGTAAATCTGCCGTGAAGTCGGCGCGCACTACCCTGGGAATTCTAATTCGAAATGACGGCGTCTTTTATTGGAAGGCCGACGCTCGTACGGAAATACCGGTCTCATTGTGCGCACGCGACGCCACGACCCGCTTCATCTCGGACAAATGGATCCGTCAGCATTCGCGATGCGCTCAGGATCGAAGCGTCGGGAATGAGATCAGATCCGAGGTCGACAACCCGTCGATCGTTGGCACGACGCGTCTCGTCTCCAGTCGATCTCGTTACACTAGTGACTAGATGCAGGAAGAGTGAACTACAAAAAAATCGACTTGTCGTAAATTAAAATTACTAGACACAAAAAAGAATCGATTGACAAAAATGACGATTGCGAGACGGTTTGCTGGTTGCAGGATTACTCTTTTTTCTTGTACTTTTTTATTACAAAAGTGTCTAGTAATTGTTTTTTCCTCAAATTGCATACGTAATTAAGATGATTAAGATGCATTTTTATATGGTTGTTAAATCTTTCATCTCTAAACCGCGCAAAAATGATCATGACAAAATATTTTATAATGAAGCAACAAATGACGAAATTGAATCAATCAAAATATATATTTATCATAAGATAATCAGACGCAACCAGATTACCTGTACAAAGACGCAGTGTAGTTTTTGACCAGAAAGCCTAACCGGCTGAGCTTTGGACTGCACGATTATTTTCGATGTAATAGCTACCGGCGTTTGTTTTCAGAGCAAACAAGCTCCTGTCGTCTTACACACTGTTCGGTAAAACGGTAATGTCGCGGTTAGCCGAAGGGTTTATTTTCCTTAAGCGTTCGTAGTAATCATAGAGCATAATGACTTTCGCCAAGCCACGGTGACGATGATTTATTTCAGTTGTCGCGAGGCTGGGTTGGTACTCACGGCAATTATAGCACGGCGTTACGAAGATATTAATTCTGTCGTGTTTAATTTCAAGCCGGTCATTTAATTAACACGATGGAATTCGTTACAAAAGACGCGAAGTAAGAAGAGGTGCCTAAAATTATCCAATGTAGGTAGAACACTGTCATATAATTTATCAAACTGCGTTATTTATCTGGCTGTGTTGTTTAGTATGTATCTCGTTCAAATATAATAAATAATTTCAAACCGTAATCATTAAAATATCCAACAAGAGAGCAATTTTATACATGTGTTACGTAAAATCTTCAATAAGCATTTAATCTCTGTAAAGAGATCGTTAGTAACATAAAGCTTGTTGCATCATAACAAATTATTTGTAAAATAATAAATGACTCATGAAAATTATTGAAAATTAATATCGTTATCTTCATAAATGTATATTATTTCTGTAAAGACAATATTAAAATATTTATAAAATAAAACACTGAGATTGATAAATTATATTGCTTGTGCAACTCGGCAAGCAATTAAATTGATTATCTTAGCAAATCCAAGCGAGTTTTCTAGCTTTGAAACTGTTGACAGGTTTGAACTAACGAGTTCCCCCTAATTTATTCAGCACTTATAGTCGCAACATTGGATCTATCGTAAGTGAAATTAATTAGACTTCTTGCGCCGAATGAATAAAGCTCTTTGCGTACCAAATTATTCGCGTGACTCGTAGAATCATTAAGTCAATATCGTTATCATAAATGTAAATTACTTCTCTAAAGACAATATCGATATCTGTCAAATAAAACTTACGAATTGATAAATTATATTACTTGCGTAAACGCTATGAGCTATTAAATTAAGTTAACCATTATCTCAGCAAACTAGTTTTCTAGCTTTGGAACTGACGTTCAAATTAACTAAATTCGATAGTTTACTCAGCATTTACATTCGTAACATTGGACTTACTCTAGTAAGTGATATTAATTAGATCTCGTGCTCGAACGGGCGTGCCATAACTTCTCCTGATCACAAAATCGCTTATGCAACTCGAGAAATGATAAGCGCGACAGCATGTGCGATCTCTTGAGCAATCGCTTAATAATACCGCATCGCGCTTAAACGATTCCCTGAAGAGAATGTCGGCCGGTAGCCGCTCAAAGCTGTTTCGCAGCGAGAGAGAGAGATCCTACAACCTCGACGACACTTTGCTCGTTAACGGATATGTTCGTCTCTCATGAACATCAGCGAACTCATAAATCTCCAACGGAGTGCATACTGATGTGTTCCGCGCTTGTGACTTGTGCGTTTCGTGATACTGGTATTTCGTATCCGGATACTCGGTACATTTCGAGAGGCGTGAACAGTCGACTCATAACGCGCGCGTCGCATATCTCGTTGCAGTCTGATGCGTCGCGGTTCAGATGAGATCAACGCACCGTTTCGTCAACTCGCGCGACGATTGACCCTCTTGCTCCCGGCATTCCTAATCGCCATATACTCCTTCCTCACTCGCAGTAAGGAAACGTACAGCAGCGGGCACTCGTGCCGTTTCCGTTTGACTTGTACGAAAAGAAAAATCTTGCAGAGCATCAGTGATGTTTTGACAGTCCTTCTGATAATTTAATAAAAAATATTGATTACATGATACAAATATTTGTTATTAAATTATGTAAGCAGATCTGTTTGTTTTCAACTGAGAATTGGAGATAATTAGTGATAATCGACGATAGTAGATTTTTACGAGTGAAAATGTAAATTTCTGCAGAAGATAATTTGAGAACCGCCGCTGTGTCATCATTCCAATGTCTAGACATGTTTTGACTTACAATTTAAGTCTTTTAGTATTATTTGCAATCTTTAAGCGAAATAGTAATAAGAGCATATTGTAACATTTGAAATCAATTCATCTAATCTTTTTATGGACAATAATTAAAGTGTTGCACGAAATTTATTTACGGTATCATTGTCTTTGGATTTTAAATCTTTAAGAATGTTATAAATTTTTTCTGGGAAAGCATTTTATAGTGCAATGTTATACGTCATGCTCTGATAATACATTTCTTTATATCCCATTTGTTTATCCCTGTTTTCTCGAAGTATTATTTAAAAATATTACCTTCTATATCATGAATCAATCGATGCCATTGAAATCGATGTTTCATTTTATCCATTTCATGTTAAAGAAATCTCTCTTCGGAGGATCGAAAAGATCCTGGAATGGCATTAAACTCGTGATAACGCCAACTCTTTCCGATTTTTCGCGCCATTTGTCCCGGACACTTGCTCCGTTCCGTTAGTGAGAAATCGCTGAATTGGAGTTTAAAGTTTTATGCAAAGGATCAATCTATTCCGCCTTGTCTCTATTTCACCACGCTTCGCGAAGCCGAGTTTATTCCGGTTTCGTTCTCGCATCGAGGGCATCTCGCATTCGCACAGCCTCGCGGGGCGTCGCAAACTTAAATCTCTCAACGGCAAAAGATTTATACTAGGATGCGATGGATGCGACTACACCGGGCTTTCTTGTCTCGAGCATTAGATATATTTCGGTTCTTCCTTTTACTGACAAGGTTAACACAAGGTTGCAAGATCCGTCCCTAATTTATTCTTTTTTGCATTGATAGAATTTCGTAAGAAAATAGTTTAATCCTTGTATCGTCACTTCTGACCAGTCACAAAAGTTGCGGAAGCTGAATGATTGTATCGAACAAATTGTTTAATAGTAAAAATATTAGAATAATTTTAATTCAAGATTTATAATATACATATATTTTTATAATTTTAATAATAAAATTAAAAAACGATTATTTAAACATTTAGCACGTTGCTATAAATCGCAATAATTTAGTTCTCCAGAAATTCTAAAATTTCAATTACACTTATCTTGAAGGTATATATTTAGATTTATTGACTACTGCCAAAATTCGTCCAACGATACCGATTGATATATATGTCGCAATAACGTTGCATCAGAAATAATTAGCGTGAAAGTTTGTTAATTTGGAGGCTGTAATGTGCGAGAAAGTTATTAGCACAGAAATGTCTGCTAACGTCATCCTATGTGCAAAGTAATTACTTTGGAAATTTATAGAGTTGGCACAATTTCATAATATAAACTTCATCACGTGTGATGTGTGTGGCCGAAATAATAAATACATCGAAATTTATCCTAGTTGCAATAAGCAAGTCCGCGATTCTGTGAATATTAGTGCCAGCTATGCTGAAATTAATCATGCGAAGGTGATGATAACCTCACGTATTGTGTTTCATAACGAATATTTTATCGTCATGTTTAACGCAGATACGAGATGTATAATTGGAGACACGTGGTATATCAATACTTTCATTACTGTCACATAATACTATTGAGAGACAGAAACCAATTTAATACGCGTTTGCACGTGCATTTCGTGCAT